>NW_008751785.1:189929-224197 GCF_000715545.1 Opisthorchis viverrini
GTGTACAAGCATTTCAACACTGCCTCTTCTTTCTCCGAGGGTGAGGAGCCGAAATTTGAGTGACCAGGGTGGTTAGCAGATTTAATAGTTGTGCACCACGTTTGGGTCTGAGTCCAAGGCTCCAAGGGGGCCTTTGCGGCGATGGCTGCTTCCGGCCATTGTGGTTTCTGGGGGTGCTTTTCGCCTGCGGGGTCTTTTTCGTTCCGTGAGAGCTCGGGTTGCTCGGGCTTTTTGGCTCTGGGGGACGGAGTTTTTTCCCCTTGGGCGGAAATTTCGACCGATGCTGTTTGTAGCTCTCTCAGCATCCCTTTTTCGTCGACCACATTTGCTGTTGATCAAAGGTTTGCTGCAAGCTTTCGCCTTTCTGGATCCTTGGGCGTGAGTGAGTGGTTTAACCGGAAGAGTGTCTCTGCGAGGCCATGAGCGCTGGGTGGTGGCACCAAGAAGTAATAATTTTGGTGGCAGGGCACAATTATGGCACCAAGAAGTAATAATTTTGGTGGCAGGTCGGGCACAATTATCCAGTTGCGCCTAACTAGTTTATTTGGTGTCAGCTATACGACATATTTCATATTTGCTGCAAACCGTTCTAGTGTCACCGCCACACCTCCATGGGCAATTACACCAATGAGGCGGCTCGGTTTCTTGCGGCCTCATCGCCTCCGTTTGAGGCGGTTGCTGACACCCGGACCGGTTTGCTTTCTGAGTAGTTCGACGGAGCCTGATCTTAAGCCCGTTCTCGAACAGGGGAAAGAATATGACAACGTCACAGTGCGATAATTTTGGCATTTCAACGGTTGATGCTATTACCACAACCTCGTAGAAAATTTCTTGTTAGTTCGTCCCATACTAATTGAACCTGCACGATAAACACTTCATTTTCGACTGTATAGTTCTACATAGTCGCTGAATGGCGCTTTAGCTATCGTTGTTTGGCGCCAACAACACTCGCATCACATGCATGTAGAGACCGTGTGAGTCGCCGGGAATTGTATTTAAAAAACACACCGTTGGCAAAGACTGAATGCGACTGGAACAAACATTCAGGAAGCTCTTGCAGTGCATATAAACCAACTTAAGGTTCTATTTATCATTAAAATCCTACGGATCCTTTCATGAACTCCTCACGGGTCACAAAAGTGAAAAATCGGAAAATACTAGTTGAACCGTGAAAGGTTCAACCGGCACCACGGTGCTGTAAGCAACATATTTATACCTGGTCAATCTGTGCTAGCAAAAGAGCACCGTGGTGACGTGGAACAATAGACGGAAGTTACAATTAAGCGTCATGCTGGAAAAGTTGTCTGAGGTAGACGTGAGCTCCTCTATCTGGGTCCGTCATGCGAATTAGCTACGCTGTTCTTCTCTTGCAGCAACAGCTACACCAGTTCATGTTTTTCCACATGAGATTCTTCTCGACACATTTGAATAAGCTCAAAAGCCTGAATTTCCCGAGCTGAAGTTTCAAATGTCGTGCACCTAGAAGATGGACGGTTCAAATACGGAGGTCCGCCATACCAATCCAACTCAGTTCACAACAGTCTTAAGATCGAGTACTTTAAAGAAGAGCTGTTAGTAAGACTGCCCCCAAATGAACAAATCCACCCTGCTGGTTAATTTCCTTATATGGTGAAAGCTTTCTACATTTCAGCCTCTTACTGACATCCTGTTGAACTATTGGCTCGTTTTATATTCCGGTTCACTTGAGTTCCATATCACGGAACGATCCACTTGTTTGCAGCACCACTTCGTCAAAGCCGTTTGTCTTGTCCATTTCGGTAAACTGACTAGTCAGACTGGTACATCATTGAGACCATAACACTGGGCTTCTTGGATTTCCTTGGATTTTTATGTCGACTAAACGATCGGCGCATGTACCCAGTTTTACTCGACTTCTGATATTTCGTCTGGTCAAGTTATGTTCTGGCTTGGCTGGGATATTTCTCCGAGATTCAAGCAGTGCCACTGTTCAGCTTGGGTGAGCCTGGTAGGGCTGTGCCACAAGCAAAACTCCAGGCACTGTGCAAAAAAGGTGACGATCTCCTTCCAGTGTGAATTCACATCTGATGGTGCAGAATTCTGAGAGACTATAAGACCATTCTGGTAACTTCGCCCAACATCCAGATCTGCTGGTGTCTCAGTTGCTAAGCGATTTGTACGCGAGATGGCTCAAGTGGTTAGGGCGCGAATTTGCTGACCGGAAGATCCGTGGTTCGAACCCAACCTATGCCTCTCGACTTCCCCTGTCTAGGCTTGGGCAACCTGGAAGTATCCAAGCCCTCGTGTTTCCTTCAGGTGACATGGCAGCTAGGCACCGAAAGGGTCGTTGCAGCTGAACGATTATCTTTTTTATTCGCCAATATCGACGGGTGAAAGTAGCCCTTTTACGCACAAGAGAAAAATGCTGAGGATTGAACGCGTCCCTACAACAATTCAGCGTTGATGCTGTGGTTTTGAGAAAGCGCTATCCTGTCAGGACCCATTTATGAGGAAAATCCCAATCCGTATTCAGGAGGGGGTGCATGTCCTACGCGGGTAATAAAAATAGTCATTCAGCTGTAACAACCTCTTGTTGCCTAGCTGCCATGCCACCCGAAGTAAGCACGAGTNTACTGGCAGGTTGCCCAAACCTAGACAGGAGAAGTCGAAATGTAGTGGTCGGGTTCGAACCACGAACCTTCCGGTTAGGAAATTCGCGCTCTTACCACTGAGCCATCTCGCCCGGTACGCGGGTAGTTTGGCAGGAAGGCAATCGCGGAATACACAATCAGAAGTCTGTTCAGTTTCACTGAATCAGATCTGAAAGACATGACAACAGGACATCGATAGAATAATGGCCTCCTAAATCGTATTGTTGGTCGCCTAAAAAGTCTTCACTTTATATGTCGCAGTGATGAACTCAAGAAATTTGGGCAAGGTAGGACTGTTTGGAATGGGACAATGCTTGTCCGAGTCGGAAAAGAATCCATGTTTAGAGGAGTTCTGTTAGAAACAGAAAAACACTATTTTTTGGATGGCCGCAATAGACGGACAGTGATAAGAACTAGTCATTGGTCGCAGAATCAGATCGAAAGGAATGGGAGGTGATCCGAATCGAGAGGCCCCAGAGGAA
Organism: Opisthorchis viverrini; assembly: GCF_000715545.1. Classification (NCBI taxonomy): domain Eukaryota; kingdom Metazoa; phylum Platyhelminthes; class Trematoda; order Opisthorchiida; family Opisthorchiidae; genus Opisthorchis; species Opisthorchis viverrini. Next base: position 193,042 of record NW_008751785.1, read on the forward strand.
AGAAAAGAAGGGACTGGTGAAAATATTCCTGATGGTAATGGTGAGTAAGCAATAGTGGACGAACTGGAACAGGGAAAATGTTGAAAAAAGTCGTTCAGCTGTAGCAGTTTTTCGGTGCGTAGCTGCCATACTACTCGAAGGAAGCACGAGGGCTGGGATGCTGCAATGTTGCATAACCTAGACAGGAGAAGTCGATATGTAGAAGTTGGGTTCGAACCACGGTTCTTCCGGCCAGTAAATTCGTGCTCTCACCGCTGGGCCATCACTCTTGAAGTATAATATTGAAGAAGATTTACAGTGACCAAGTTTTAGTGATTCCATGGGATTCGAAAATAGGTGGAAATTTCGGTTAACAAAAATTTTGGACGACGGCTATTGCAAGTTTTCAAAAGAATTACCTCCCAACGAATGCACCAAATAGCTCGTCAGCCTTGTGGTTAACGAACATCTTTGGTCTTATGCAGTTTAGAAAAGCAGGCGCTACGAGCAACCACCAAGCTGTGACGGGCGTCTGGAAAGATCTGCATTCTCCAGTATTTATATACTCGAATCTTTGCACCGCGCTAAGGTAGATATGATTTGACCACTGAATAGAGGTTATAAAGTGGTGAGGGATGAACTTCAGCATGCGTCATGAAGAGCATGAGTAATGTTCTCACTTGGGATAAAACATTCCATTGATAAAAAGAGAAAAAGTTGGTGAACAATATCTCAAACAGCTGAAACGCGCTGCCAGAAACACCCGAGGCGGAAGCATAGGTGAAATGGGCTGAAGTGACTGGTTGCAGGTAATGAGGTGGTTGATCGGAAGGTACTTTTGAGGCGCAGGACCTGACAACATTATTCAGAATGGCTAGCTGAGAAGAGGTTGAGGATCTATTGTGAGCTACCATCGCAGTTCGGAAGTGGACTTCGAAGACGGCCTGGGATTGTATTGCGGTAGTTGTAAAAACTTCCTGCCGGTCTGCCAAGTCTGAGTGTGTCGAGTGAGCAAGCTAATCAGTGTTGTGTACGGTGAAATCAGCGACAGTGCACCGTCTAGGGATGGAATATTGCCGTAGCACGGCTTCGCAGTTAGCATTCCATAGGAGAAATTGGGGTACCCCAATACTATCAGGAAACCTGCAGACTTAGCAGAAATATTTGTGGAACACTGGCCTTGAGGTACATAGATTGAAAACCTGCAATGTTTATATCAATTGAGGTCAGTATCGTGATATGAAGGGGAATAAGTGTGAACGAAGGCCTCATTTTCGAAACTTGCTAATGTGCACCTGAAGGTTTAGGATCCTCAGCATGCATCGTGCAGGGTATCATTAGATACCTCCCCCGCCCTTCACAATAAGGCTTTAAAATGAAGTATACTTGTCCAACAGTTAAGTGTAGCTGTTCAACACTGATTTCGATGTGTCGACGGCAAAGATGTTTTTAAAAGCGTTCAGCTGTAGCACCCTTTCGGTGCCTAGCTGCCATGCCACCCGAAGGAAGCACGAGGGCTTGGATACTTCCAGGTTGCCCAAGCCTAGACAGGGGTCACGTCAAGCACATGCAATAGTGAAAGCCTTTTTGCAGCGCAAACATCGATGTGGAAAAAACCTTTGGTATATTTTTTGTCGCTAGTCATTCACTAACGAATTGTGGCGTATGCAAACGCACATCTACGTGGATTCCTTTAATTCGTGTGCATCTTTATGTTTTTAGCTTAACTGATTCCTTCTTCATGGGTCCGCTTGAAGCCGCGCTCGCGCGTGACTCCTTCGCTTCGGTGGATAGATTTGTGAAGGAAATAGCAGTAGGTCGTGTCTAATCTTCTTATCCTTTCTTGCTGTATCAGACGTCTGTTGCTTTGGAAGAATCTTTAGGCGGACTTATGGCGGATGGTGGTGAAAGTCTTCTGTCAATGGATGTTATTCGTATGGAAGCTCTGTGGAAAAGTATTGCTCAACAGAAAATCGTCAGTCCTGTAAAACCTGTCCGCATTTTTCCTGCAGAAACTGCATGCTCTGGACCATCTTTTCAGCAAGTTGGCTAATAACAATCATGAGCGAGTAATAATGCGTATTTTGTGGGGTCTCGATTTGTTGATAGAAAAACAGGTGTTCCACCCTAGGTGCCTTGGATTTCCTCGTCCCCTAACTTTTATTTTTTAGGGAAGTCGCTCACTCCCTGGTTTGTTCAGATCAGCTGCGCGTAGAATCCGCAGCGTTTTTTCGATGTGCTTTCAAACTTTTATTGAAACTCATCTTCTTTCTAGACTATAAGGTTGGTTATCGGAGATTTCCTACCACTCAGTTCTTTCAGAGCAATCGCGAAGTGTTTAATAAAAGCATTGAGAAGTCGTCACAGTTTATTGATTCGCCTGTGGACGACCGATTCAATCTTCGGTTCATTGATCCGGCGGTTGAAGTAGATCTTTGTTTCCCAACATCGACTTTCTTTCCAGCTCATACAACTTTTGCTTTCTCGGGAAATGTGCCTCATGCCTGCTTATTTTGCTATGCACGAATTGATCCGAAGCTTTCCTGTCGAACTGAGTGGTTCACCCCATAAAGTAATGAACTGAATCTGGCATCCCATTGTTTCAGGCTATTCAAGACAGCGTTACTTCTTTTATGGACAGTTTCGCACGACCTGCCCGTCTGCTATATTCACAAAGTAAGTATTATGCTGCCCGTTTGCTTTCAAATTAGTATGGCGACGTTTTATAGCACACTCAGTCTACGCAGGAATCGGCCCCCTTCACCCTTGCGACGTCGCAGTTCTGTGCCCGCGGCATTGAACTATTAAAATACGTATCCTCACATTCGAAGATGTGACATAGGGGTTATTGAGCTTTAATCGTGAGAACGAGCAGTTAGCTGTACTCGATTTATGTTCGTTATATACTTGGGTCGTGAATTTTCCTCGGTATCGGGTATTTAGTTCAGGTTTCGCTTCGTACTATCAGTCGGCTGTGCTAACTGTCAAGTAATATCTCATCGAGTGTTATCTCCCCTGAAGGTTCTTTTACAAATCACTTCATGTGTACTTGCCTGCTTTGTTCTTGCCTTTGCAGTGTTCCTGTAACATACGAAGACTTTTAGACTGTGGTTTGTGTTCATCTTTCCACGTTATCTTTTGACTTCTGTGCATGGTTTATCATCCCTCATACCACGACCGTGTTTCGTCATGCGCTGAGGACGCTGTTTAGCACAACAGTCAGCCACCTCTGCCAGCAGGAGTCAGAATATAGTACTCTTTTGGGGGAATTTCAGGAAGAGTGACCGAATGAATATCGCCTTTGTGCAGTTAAACTCATATAGACGATTTCAGAAAAACATTTCTGGGTATTATCCAGTCGCACTGTAACCAACAACCGACAGTGGAGGTCTTATTCAGATGTAGCCTGTCATATCAAAACCCGATGAACTGTTTAGAAAAACGTCTACCTTGAACCAAGAAGCTTGGTGACTTGTGTTGCTTATTTAAATGAAGTACGTCTCAGAATTTTTCTTTTCATTAACTACACCTCATCCTCTCATATTTCATTTGACATTGCAAAACAATTCGGGATTACCCTGGAATATGTTGTGCTATGTTCTGAGCCTTCTGCGTTTCGCTTGATAATCCGATGTTACACACTTCGACTCGCACTCCCTTTCTAGGTGTTGTTTAGTAAAACTGCTAGAACCTTTAGCTGGAGCTATATTGGTGAAATAGCACATAAAACTTGGAAGTACTTATTCCTCTTTTTTGTCCAAATTCGTACAAAGCCTATACTGAGTGCGCTAGAAACCTTTCCTCTCCATCCATACTGAGACTCGTAGCTGATTCCCAAGTGGACTCACACGTTTGAATAATCTTCACCATTTCTTCATAGTTCATCAGTCTATCAAGCCTATTTGCGGCATCACACCACCGACCACTCCTGGTTTCCGCCTGGACTCAACCAACTTGCTTCTCACTGTGGTCAAAGGAGCCATGCGGTATCCAGACTTCTTAACAAGTTCGCAAACTCAACTCTTATGCTTCGTTTTGGGTCAGTTGCGCTGCACGGAACTGGTGGCCGGAATGCTGGACCCATCCACAGGGAAATCGGTACGTGACTGTTGTCCATCTGTTTTCATGTGAACTATTTGTACAGTGATTAACTTTGAAATTTTGTCTTTTCGTCTTCAGAAGACACGTTCCATCGGTCTTGAGAAAGCGATAGTCGATTGGATTATTGAGCTGATGGAGATCACTGAGTCCACGGACGATCGGACTTGGGTGCGCACAACTTTTGAGCACCTAATAAGCGTGGTTATTACCTTCATGTTGAGCAGCACCATTCGGTTCAGTGAAATTGTTGTCAAGTTGAACACCAAAGTAAGGCAACTCTATCTGTCACATGCGGTGTTGTTTCCTTTGTACTTCCGGTCGACCCATTCCACTCTGCTTTCATCCACTTTTTCATTTTTTACTTTTACACGAGGATTTTTCGATGGCTCAATCTCATAAAGTGAGTGCCTTTGGGATGCGGAAGGCACAGCGCCATCGTATCTTTCTTTGCAATGCAGGGGAGCTGCACCCCTGATCCCGCCCTCGAAGAGCTAACACGAAACGACCCGTGCCTGTTGCTACAGCTTACAGTTACACGGTTGAGCACAGTATCTGCCACTGGTGCACTGCTGTCTTTGATTATGCCTCTCACTCTTGTAAGGAATCACTGCATTACCTTAAAACTCACATGAATACTGATTGTTAAATGTTATTATTGTTGTAACGATTCCCTTGTTCTGAAGCGAGTATTCTTGTCAACCCCCTGTACCCCGTCCAATGTCGACTAAACGGAATAGCCCCAACATGATAAGGGGAGAACTACTCAGGAAATATCGATGTAAGTGCATTGCTGTATATCCCGCAACTGATTGTTAAATTGTCCTTTTTCAGTTGGAGGGCCGAAAATGGACTAAATCAAGCCATTATGTGATGTGGTTTGTCTTGAACGTCACCTCGGGGTTTATCGGAAAGAATATGGTGAGTACTTCATACTGTGTGACTTCCGAAAAGAATTTCTGTTCGTAAGACACTTTGGTAAGGTGAATGATGTTCCGCATACTCGATGTTCGAATCCAACGGAAATTATCAAGTAATTTTGGAACTATTTCAAATTTTTTTGGCTGTAGGATCTCACATTCTTTCATCCATATGGCTTGGCAGTGTGTGTGGTAAAAGTGAATACCTGGGAGCTTAGGCGTAACAGCCTCATTGACTAGCGTTTGTTAACTTAGCTTGTCTAAGTCTCTGACGCGTCAGCGTGAAGTCCTAAGAATTAAAGTGCTTATATATGTGCTCAGATAACTAAGTTGTGCCGTTTCTCTTTTGGGATAGCATACACAAGCGTGTAGGAGCATGAGGTGCTAACGGAGCTAGCCTGATACCTTGATGCAAATATCTTTGCTGTTCCTTGCGCCATATCCTTTTGGAGTACTCTTAGGGGTGTCCGGGTGTGTTTCAAGCTTGGATTGGAGGCGTATTATGTTATGAACAAACCTAGGATATTAATAAGCGCAATACACTCATCGTAAACGAGAGATTTAGCTGGGCTTCAGGTGAGTCACCTGTCAAAAATTGATACGCTAATGAGTGTGTTCGTCGGGACAATATTAATATTTGAGACTTTTCAATTAGACTATGTTTATGCATGTTCGATATTGAATCATTGTTTTTGTACTTCAATGTGGGGAGTGAACAAAGAAAGATGGCGGTTGGTTTTTCCAGAGGCGTGAGAAAGGGGCGAGGAGAGAGGTAGAGAAGGGAGGAAGGAGATGCACTAGTTCCTCCACAAAGAGACTATCCATTCAAGGGACGACTCCGTTGATGCGGGACATTCCTCCGTGTTGACGCTCCAGATGATAAGACTTTCCGTTTCTCTAGATGGCTGATTTGACCCCACAGCGAAAACGTCTCATGTCATTAAGGCAGGCACACCATTCAACTAACTTTTAGTGAATCATGTTTTCGGCCTTTCTGACTTAATATCAGCTGGCTCTTTTCTCTTCTGACACCGTAGTCCTGCAAACAATATTAAATAATCTAAATAATTCTGCCTTACGATTTGACCTATGCTTCACACCTGCAAAGTGTAAAGCTCTACTGCTAGACTGGGTGGGCTCAAACCTTAACATTATGCTTGCGGATGAGGTAGTAAACAAGTTTGTTTATCTGGGAATCTGAATCATTCCCGGTACATTGCTGTATATCCCGCAACTGATTGTTAAATTGTCCTTTTTCAGTTGGAGGGCCGAAAATGGACTAAATCAAGCCATTATGTGATGTGGTTTGTCTTGAACGTCACCTCGGGGTTTATCGGAAAGAATATGGTGAGTACTTCATACTGTGTGACTTCCGAAAAGAATTTCTGTTCGTAAGACACTTTGGTAAGGTGAATGATGTTCCGCATACTCGATGTTCGAATCCAACGGAAATTATCAAGTAATTTTGGAACTATTTCAAATTTTTTTGGCTGTAGGATCTCACATTCTTTCATCCATATGGCTTGGCAGTGTGTGTGGTAAAAGTGAATACCTGGGAGCTTAGGCGTAACAGCCTCATTGACTAGCGTTTGTTAACTTAGCTTGTCTAAGTCTCTGACGCGTCAGCGTGAAGTCCTAAGAATTAAAGTGCTTATATATGTGCTCAGATAACTAAGTTGTGCCGTTTCTCTTTTGGGATAGCATACACAAGCGTGTAGGAGCATGAGGTGCTAACGGAGCTAGCCTGATACCTTGATGCAAATATCTTTGCTGTTCCTTGCGCCATATCCTTTTGGAGTACTCTTAGGGGTGTCCGGGTGTGTTTCAAGCTTGGATTGGAGGCGTATTATGTTATGAACAAACCTAGGATATTAATAAGCGCAATACACTCATCGTAAACGAGAGATTTAGCTGGGCTTCAGGTGAGTCACCTGTCAAAAATTGATACGCTAATGAGTGTGTTCGTCGGGACAATATTAATATTTGAGACTTTTCAATTAGACTATGTTTATGCATGTTCGATATTGAATCATTGTTTTTGTACTTCAATGTGGGGAGTGAACAAAGAAAGATGGCGGTTGGTTTTTCCAGAGGCGTGAGAAAGGGGCGAGGAGAGAGGTAGAGAAGGGAGGAAGGAGATGCACTAGTTCCTCCACAAAGAGACTATCCATTCAAGGGACGACTCCGTTGATGCGGGACATTCCTCCGTGTTGACGCTCCAGATGATAAGACTTTCCGTTTCTCTAGATGGCTGATTTGACCCCACAGCGAAAACGTCTCATGTCATTAAGGCAGGCACACCATTCAACTAACTTTTAGTGAATCATGTTTTCGGCCTTTCTGACTTAATATCAGCTGGCTCTTTTCTCTTCTGACACCGTAGTCCTGCAAACAATATTAAATAATCTAAATAATTCTGCCTTACGATTTGACCTATGCTTCACACCTGCAAAGTGTAAAGCTCTACTGCTAGACTGGGTGGGCTCAAACCTTAACATTATGCTTGCGGATGAGGTAGTAAACAAGTTTGTTTATCTGGGAATCTGAATCATTCCCGGTAGTCTCGCGAAAGATGGTATTTTCATCTGGATTTGGAAGGCCACACCAGCTTTTGTGATTCTGCATTGTGGGTGGCGTAGGTGTGACACTAGATTATCCGTCAATGGTCCAGTTTACAATACCACAGTGTGCTCCACACTTATACGAATAACGTGGCCGCTCTCGCGAAAGATGGTATTTTCATCTGGATTTGGAAGGCCACACCAGCTTTTGTGATTCTGCATCACCTGTGGCGTAGGTGTGACACTAGATTATCCGTCAATGGTCCAGTTTACAATACCACAGTGTGCTCCACACTTATACGAATAAGAAACGTGGCCGCTGCGGGCCGAGGATATCAAAAGACTTTCGATGTTTGACCATCGATGTCATTGCCCGAGTCTGGTGGGAACACCGGATCAGTAATGCTGAAGTACGTCGAATGGCTTTTGGAAGAAACAACTCATCTACGATATATGAACTGATCACACCGCTGGCATGGCTACGTGCTGCGTACGCCAGTCGACCGACTTCCTCGAAGGGTTCTTTCTACGCAATCACGTGAAGGGTTGAACCGAGCCAGGGGAGGTCAAGCAATACTTGGCAGCGAAGTATGAAAACTAATACTAGCAAACTCAGCTGCGCTGGTCATTGCCGTCTCCTTGGATGGGGACTCCGAGACGAGGCACATCAGTGCTTAGACATAGCGCCCTCAATGGTACTCGTGCATCCAAACTATTGCCTTCAATGCACAGCTCCGTTCCCAATCTCCCCCCTTAAAAGCTCAAAGACAATCCTGTATTTACGCGCCAATTATACTGGCTACCGCTTCCATTGCGCAGCTATCCACTTCATCTCCCCAAATCATCGGTGAACGAAACTAGCTACAACCACTGTGTGACATGTACGTGGTCCTTACAGCTGATAATGATGAATGGTGATGACGATAAGCATTGTCAACCGTTTCTTTTAGGATATGCCTATAAGTTGAAGACGATTCAGCTGGAAACTAGAATGAAGTTGTACGTGGTAATTAGTATGCGAGGGAGGTAGCTCGATAGGTCATTTAGAATCATGCTGCTTATAACTGTTCCAAGTAGTTCGTGTAAAACGCCGGTGTTATGTGGTGTTTGTCACAAAGCGTGGAATCAATCAAAGGTGGAAGCACAACCCCTAAACCATCTAGTCGCCATGTCACATTTCAGACTGACATGACATAAGATTCTACGGTTACCCTTCATTTGACTCGAGTTAGACGTGCGTCATACACCATATAGCCATGCAACCCAACAGTCCGAGGCGCTCGATATGCCTCCGGTCCACGGATTTCGCTCCTTGATGTTTTTAAATGTGACTTTGTTTTCCGTGCTAAACACGGTTCTGCGGTCTGTTGCATATCCAGCCGTAACCGGGCTGACCATTTGGGAATCGGATGGATAGAGATTCTTGATTTTGGGGATGTTCCACTTCGAGCGCGCCGAATGTTTATATTCTCCCTCCCAGCTATGATAGACTCATCTTACTGAATCCGATCCGCCGACCTCTTTTGGCCTTCCCAGACCTTTTATTGCTGTCGGTCTTTTAAAGCAATTCCGAAGGATTAGTCAGACAGCTTTCGACTCCCATTGGTAATTATTCAGTTTGTTTCCGACTGTCTCTCAACTGCTTTTGGTGTCTTTTCTTTCTCAATCGAAGCATCGGTTGATAAACTGATATTCCCACTCCCAAATCGTTCCCTCGGAAGTAAATCTTTTGAACATTAGTCCTCTCGCGACATTCCCGTCCTATATACTACTTTGCTTTCACAGTTTAACCAGGCGTGACGTCATTTTGAATGCGCTTACATACAGTCAGCAGATTTTGCTTTCCATAACTATCTTGATTTCAAATAACTATCATTGATTTCAAATTGAATATCTTGAGTTCATAGCATCAATGAGTCAATAGCATCGTACACACGCGAGTTCATCGTGTAATGTCAGCCATCCTCTACTAACCGGTAGGTTCTTTTCCCGCCGTTAATCGTTGTTCCATTGATTCAATAAAAATTCGCGATACGCGTTCAGGATTTGACGTGGTCTGACCTAGTTTTCCAACGCAGTGTACAGTATTTCATATAACAAAATTTCGTTTCCCGCTACAGCTGACGGATTTCGTTCCATGCCTCCGGTTGTTTGATATCTTGTTTCCTGATGCCGAAGATCCTGACCGTGCTGTGGAGTTACAAACTCTTGGCTGTGGAAAGCAAACCGATCGACGCCAGCCTGATGGCACATCAGATGCCGACGTGACTCTCATTCCAGCGAAAGATGATAGTGATAGCGACGCGTCTAGGCCTGGACGTGGGGGAGATGAAGAGAACGTCACAACTAACACAAAAGATACCGGAATGGAGTGTGATACCGATTCCGGCGACGAGGTTTACTTGAGTAGTACATCTGCCGAAGAATCTGATGACGCAAGCTCCCTTGGTAAGCTGATCTCTTCTTGTTATCAACGCCGGATCTTGTGCTTAACTGGAGCTACACGATGTCTCTTATCGGCATTGAAAGTCCCCGCGATTTTTTCTTGCTAACTGATTTGTGGTTTTTTGACCATGGAAGTGGTCCGAAGATTCTATGACGAAGGTCTAATCTGCAAGTTCAAATAATTCGACCAACCGGACTTACGGATTTCAATTTGATCAGGCGTCCGTAAAAGTTAATTTGTTCCGTAGTTTTAGTTGTGGGTCATGGATTTCACTGTATTCTTACCACATTTTACGTAGAGATTCGGCAAGCACCATTCGCCAAAATGTCGATGGTATTACTCAGTCATTGTAAACGTTAAACCAACCCTTAACAGATCCTGTCAGTCGCTTGTTTCTGTTTACATGTAACCCCTAACGCGTGACTGGCTGATGGGGGGCGCGCATTTATTCCTTTTTCGGATTCCAGCGTCATGTGGACAACTTGTTCATCATTAGCCTAGTTCATGCTATACTTAGCGCAGGAACAGTGGAGATGTTAATTTCTTATAACGTTTTCTTTAAAACTCGTTCAGCAATCCTTCCTCCCACAAGGCATCGCACAGCTGCCAGTCGTCGACGTCATTGTCGTCTGATGCATCTGGCCACTTCCCCAGTTTGTCTGTGGCAGCATGTATTACGAAAAAGCCGCACTGGTCACGATCATCTACCGCGTGTTATGCCTCCAGCGCTGAGACCTACTGAAGCCCGTATTTCCTACCGAATGCGAATCCTCTTGGATGTCATCGTGAGCACAGACCCGACGAGATCCATTTCTCCGGTGTTAGCACAGTTGACCTGGCGGCAGTTGTTCATCATTCTCAATGCGTGTAAGTGTTGCTATCGGTTACCTGCTTCGCTGAGCTTTCCTCGTTCCAGAAACTTATTTATTGATTAGAACTAATCTAGTAACCGATTTAAACTCTGGATGTGTACGTGCCTGTCACCAACAAGAGTCCCAGTCGGTAACTCTGAGATCCGTCCTGGCATCACATGACTGATCGGCTTTTACCGTTTTCCTCATGTCTCTTACTGTTTCAGACAGCACGGATAACGAGGCCAGTCAACTGATCCAACATCTCGTGGATATGTTTTGGTTCAATGGGGAGGAAGATCCTGGTAACCCGTCCACATTTTCCCGGCTGTGGCCAAAACTGGTCGAGAATGGGTCCGTAATTTTGCCCTACGGTTTGGTTGCACATGGACGCCTACGACCTTTATCACATCACCTTATTCGTACTATGTCCATTCATCTACGGATGCTGTGAGTTCCGCCTCTGTTTTTTCAGCTTTATGACTTACACCACTGTTCACTGTTAAGCCTGTTGAAAGAGACGTACTAACTATGTAGCGCTTGATGACGGTGTCAAGTCGGTGCACTAACTACCACTTGTGTTTGAGGTGGTATACAACAGCTGTGCAAATTTTGATTCTCTTAGGACTAACGTCAGTAGCACCCAAATACAGCGGGCATCACGTACGGTTTTTCACGGATGCGGAGAATTCATTCAGCCGGACTTTGGTTTTACAATGTTTATTTCATATCCATGCACACTTTTCGATCGGTGGAGAATTAAGCCGATCGTTCTCGGTGCTCAAATCCCTATAGATTCGTGGTGTTATGTTCAGTTAAAATTGTGTACGCTGTTTGTGGTTCGTCTCACTGTTTTACTGTTATTCCTATCTTTGGTTGTTTGTGCATAATTTGGAAGAGAATAGTGAAGCCGAATCTGTTGATACCACACCAGTTAATCCGTTCGATACTTGAAGTGGCAAGTCGTTTCATTTCGTAGTCTTACCATAGGGTTGTATAATACCTGAATCTGATAAACCTTCTAAAAATAAGTCTAGCCCATTTGATCGTGAACTTTGCGTTTTACATTGTGTGATCTTGCTGACAGTAGTGCAGCTTCTGTGTCGTTCCTTGCCCTTCTGTTCCGCCCACTATGGCATATCAAAAGGCACGGTAACTTCAAACAGCCCCTTATAGAGACAAAGGAAGATTATTGCAGCTGTATTTGTAGGGTCATCAGAGAATATTGCACAAGGTCGCGCTAGAATCTTCGCGAAGGGGGAGAAGCATGAAGCCATAGATGCTCGATCCAGATGAGTTAACACTCTGACCAATCAATGCATACCTTTGTTTAGTCCACAGCCCGCACATGACACATGGGTCTAATCTACATGATGTTCGGTTATTAGCAGCGACTGGCCTCCAGAGACAGTGACAATGAAAATCGACCCATTTCCGACCTCAATTAGGCCTGCTCGATAGTGTGAGGCATACTGAAAAGCTATTCAGAAAGTCCTTATTGTTTGTGATAGTTTTATTGACACTAAATACTGTTTTCATGTGTAAATTAATCATAACCGTATAGAAGCTATCATCTCGACATTTGTTATGAAGGATCTTGTGTGGGCTTTTTAGGAGAACACAATTGACATGGTTTAAATGATCAGATTTAGTCGTCGAGTAGTAATTTTGTTGTGGCAATTTTGTCGCAGGCGTCTTGTCACCAAGTCATGTCACATCATCAGTCTACTGTTGCGTTCTTTCAGTCTTGTTATCTGTTTTAAGGTTGCATTTAGTTTTGTGTCGCTTCATTGATCACAACGGTGATTCAAGGTGCATTTTTGGTGTAGGGGAACTTCATTTATTTGTCTGTTTTTGCTATCGTTGAGTTTACTACTGACAAAGTCAAAGAAAGCAACCAAGACTATGTCATTCACCAGCTGAATAATGAAAAAGCACCATATTGGACAAGCCGGAAGCAAACTACACCGATCACCGAACCCAAGACGTTCATGAGAAGGAATGACTTTAGTTTCCGTACATGAGGATCAATGAATTCACAATTTCAACTGGGAAGGCGTGTGGAGTCCGACACTTTGCAGTAGAAGGCACGTGAGAGATTTTTTGGAATATGGTACCTCACAACAAATTCACTCAACCCTCAAACCGCACGAGATACAATATACTCAGCTCTATGCGTTAGGCATCACCAATTCGATGGACTAATTAACCGAAGCGATAAACGGGCCGGACGACAGATAGCCGGAGGAGCAAGTGGACGAAGCTCAAGTACAAATCAGAGAGGTCACTTTCAAAGGTCATCTGCTCACGGACCTATCAGAACATGAACCGGTGGTCCACACAGTAGGACAATCCGCCGAAATAACCAATCATGACCGAAGGTCATCTTCACTTGTAGGATATATGTAAACCGACGCGAACTCGCCAACGACCCACTACGCAACGACGCACTAATGTCGCCCGATGTGGTGACAAAAAGTTTGTAACAAGATTGCCCGGCTCTAGGAACCGCTTGACCACCAAATGAGCTGCCGACGTTCGCTTGTGTAACGCAATATATCGTTCGGAACGTCCTCGTATAAGGTCAAATTAGCACAAAGTTAAAGCGTTGTAAAAACGCCGTGGTTGAGTGTTTTCTCCCTTCCCGTACTACCGCGAAGGACACAGGTCTCGACTAATTGCTCGTCTAGAAAGTGTCCTCCCATTTCTCACTAACCCACCAGCACAGTACAACTCTGCCTTCTTACCATACTTTTTGCTTAAATCTCACAGCCGTTCTTTGGTTTGCTCACGCGAACTGTAGATTTCAGGCGGTTGTCTTTTTATTACTACCACTTGCCTGTATCCTAGCAGTGTACCAGAAGACGGGGGCCGCCACTTGTAGCAACATGTCAGTAATAAAAATCTGCATTTCAAACAACAGTCTTTTTGTGTTGATATTTCCGGTTGCTCCCACTACTGTTTACAAGGGTGTTTCAGTGTATTCTCTCCATCGCCAGTTTTCATTTCGATATGGTGACATACAGTAGATTTTCTTGTTAAAGTAACTGATCGCACTCTTCATCTAGAGCACGGTGTACTCTACCAGCTCGTTAATTCATTCCAACCTTCGTTGTTATATCTCTATAGTGTGTTGCATCTACTTCTTCAAAAGTTCGCCAATCTTCAGTATTCCGACGAACTTACCACTCCAGCAGTTGTCGAGACCATGTGTCGCATCGTGGCCTGTCGTGAAGTTGAACCGAGCAATACCGGCCGCATTCTTAGTGAGTTTTTCTTTCTGTCCACATTGGTTATATGCATTTTGCACCACCATATGACAAAGGATGTTTGGCATACAGAGTGCTACGTTCTCTACGGATTGCTTCCAGCATGAGCGGTTCTGCGTGTTTATTCTCAGTTTGCGGGAAACCGCTGCACAACCGGTTTCCTCAGTGATAAGCTATTTGATCAAAATACTAGGACGTTTAATTCCCTATCCATGTTAAACGTTGTAGGTCACGAGCACGTTAAGACGGAAAGTACCTCACTGCTGATTCTTCCCTTTTTACACTCAAAGTTGGTGTTGGATGCCGTACGTTGGTTGTCTCTTATAGATCGTTCAACTTTTGCATCGACGTGGCTGTATTGCTCTGAGTTTTCCCCCCTCCATTCGTATTTAAGCTTCATTGCTTTTTCCTCCTGATTTCAGGCCTTTTGCCGAAGCTGCTGCCGGGTACTGCTGCGAACCAAGCGACCGACACAAGTGAACCAAAAACGGCATCGTCGTCATGTAACCTGTTGAGTACCCTTTTGGACACGCTTGGTTATCGGCTTGTGGATAATTTTCTGCCGGAAGTGAAAGTCCAGACCATAGTTACGCTTGTGAATTTACTGCGTATGTGGACTTCTTGGTCTGTATCAGAAACGCCAATCGAAGATCAGTCTCAGATAGGCAAAGATGGTAAACCTCAATCGTCCTCAAAGAATGATGCCACTGAAATTCCGGTGGAGCTATTTTACCTGTACGTCAGTTAACATTGCAGGCCGATTTCACGTGTTTATGGTGTGCCTTCAGCTGTCCACTTGGTCGATTCTAGTGTGAGAAATTTTTCAATCGAGATTTTGCCCTTCAGGTTAAGTTAGTCTGTATCGAAAATCCGAGAAGTACTGCGCAACGTTTTCACTGAGAATCATCGGCAATACACACCTAATGCGCTCCGCAGGAGATTTGAACCCGCGAGTTCCTGCTAGAAGATGAGGCTATACTGTTCGGCCACTGTGTGATCAGCGCGCACCTGGACAGCATATAGTGCCACGCACTTTTCAATCACTGGATTCACATCACATAGTCACGTGTTGACTGGCTGCCCGAGTGGAAGTTTCTCTCGTCTTGTAAAGTTATTCATCCTCTGAGATAATCATAGACTGTTGTTAGTGTGAGGGGATTCGGTAATTTTCATTTGAGAGTTCTTTTCGTAAGTGAAGTGATTTTGTACTGGAAAACGGAGAAAAACTGTTTATCTGTCTCATCCTTATTTGGAATCATCAGCAGTGCAGATCTTACGTCGTGGAGTTTCGAACCTGTAACCTCCCGATCAGCAGTATGATTAAGTCGCACTCAGACCGGATATCGCACCACTCAGGTTTCAATCACGGGAGGCGCATCACGTATTCTTGTGTCAATCCTCAAATGACAGGTTCTCGGATGGAATGTTCACGTGCGAATTATTCTTCGTTTAGACCTCACGGTTTGTTTCCAATAAGGGGATATTTCCCATCGACCTTTCGTCCTGTAAGTGAAGTCACTTTAGCTTAGTTGTAGACCGTTTACAGTAGTGAGCAGTGTGCAGTACGACTGTTTGAAACATAAGCGTTTCTCTGCTCCAATCGAGAATCCCACAAAATCATCCTTTCTTCGGTTCATGAATCTGATTGTTCGAGCCACCTGGTACATAAATACCAGGTTGACGGATGGTGTAAGTGAAGCAGCAGGCTCCTTCTTTAGAAGCAGAGGCACGGAAATTTTCCGTGAATATCTTATTGTCGCAAGTAGTTGGTTATCCCCCTTTCACAAAGCACTGACCATTTGCATCATCATTGTCATTAATATGGTCACTGTAAAAAGTAACACCAGGTCACTATTAATGATGCGCCGTTGTACGGTCAGATTCAACAGCTCAAACATTGATCTCTGGCGTTATTTTGGAGCATGACCGCAATGCACTCGACAGGAGGCGCAAGGGCTGAGGTACATCAGGCTACCGGAGTTCAGACAGGATTCTACCTACAAACCTAGTCAGTATCCCGTTATCGTGATCTATCTCGAGCCGCTGTTTTGTAACCAAGCAAGTTTATTTTGTCAGAATAAATATCTGGTCGTTGCTGAATATTGGCTACCGGTATTTTATTGACGTTAACCCGGTACTGGAATTACTAGGATCAAGAATGCTGTAGCACGTTCGATCCAAAATCCTACTGACTGTTCCGTATCTCCACTTGGTCTTTTGGCGATTTCTGCTTCGGTCGATCAGTCCTACAGACGGCTTGGACAGCCGCCAGAGGACTCGTTCTTTACTGCACTGGTTGCTTGATATTTTTCGCTATCCTCCTCCATCATCCGATGAATTCGGAACACCATTATTTCTGAATCACCATTCGATGTTACGACTCATTTTTCTATAGTGAAGATAATGATCATGTCTTTTCATTTCAAAGAGCTGGTACGGCGCATAAGCGCTGTATAGGTGACAAGTGGATTTGTTTTTTCACAATTAAAAGGTCTAATGTACTTCACACTATCCTACGCTTTTAGATCCTACAGCATTCAAGTCCTTGTCTTCCATTCTTTTGCGTGTACTCGTCATTGCTTTGTTTCCTCGTTCTTGTCTTTTCCCTTAGGTTGGAGTGGACAATTGTCAAACTCGCCCGCTGTCTCCAGTCCCCTGACTGCGTAATCTACGGTTTATCATCAGCCATCTCTCCTGCTTCTTTGGCCCAGGCACAAGCTGCTGCTCAGGTGGCGGCTGCTGCTTCTACGACTACGACCCAAACAAGCGCCGCACCGAACCTGACGGTCTCCTGTGCCACTGGAGCCTTAACAGGTACCTTGGGAGTGCCCGGTTATCCGGGTGCCGGGCGCGGTTTTCTTTCAGGTTGCAGACTTCCGGTGCCGCCCAACTGCAATGCACCGCCACCCTGTGAAGTATCACCATCAGTAGGCAGTGCACTGTCCAACACCATCTCTGGCTACCCTTTCCTGATGACCGAATATGTCGAACTCAATCGATTCATCATTTTCAGTCTCCTTCAGATCTACTACGCGTTCGGTGAGTAACGCGCCACAGTCTATTAAACGAGGCCCTCATATATCTGTTTGTAGCTTCCTTCACCCTGACAATTTAGGTGTCGCTTCACGTTTATCCTGTGTGAGCTTCATATACTAGTTGTGGTTACTAAATCAAAACTTCCATGTCTAGTTTCTGTGTTAAACGATTTCCCTATCCCTGTCCACTCATCTGGGGTCCGTGTATCAATCTGATCTCGCTGTAGAAATCCATTTTTACCTGCTTTTTCGCTCACATTTGATTAGCTACTTTGCTGTGCTTGTCTTTTTTATTCATCCAACTAAGCTGATCTGACACCCTACCGGCATTGCTGTATTTTGTGCATTCTTGCGGCTTGCGCAGCTCATGAAAACCGCATGTGGTTCCAATATTTCGCTTGCTATGTTATTCACACAATGCTGAGCGTTATGTTTTTTTTATCGGCTTAGGTTGGCTGTAGAAATCCATTTTTACCTGCTTTTTCGCTCACATTTGATTAGCTACTTTGCTGTGCTTGTCTTTTTTATTCATCCAACTAAGCTGATCTGACACCCTACCGGCATTGCTGTATTTTGTGCATTCTTGCGGCTTGCGCAGCTCATGAAAACCGCATGTGGTTCCAATAATTCGCTTGCTATGTTATTCACACAATGCTGAGCGTTATGTTTTTTTTATCGAGCTTAGGTTGACTGCTCACCAAGTTTCTGAGGTTAGCGCGAAATCTCATCGGAAGATCCATGATTCCAGTGCATTTCTGGATTCGATCATGTGGGCTTGACGCTGCTCTGGTGCTTCCTACGGGTTGTGCGGTGCCATGACATCTTTGGTGTTCACGACACTTATTGCGAATAAATTTAGTCTCAACATCAATAAATTTAATGCATACAGAATCGGGACGCTACTCTAGTCCCGTATTTTGCGATCCGACACACTTTTTAAAGAGGATGCTTGTCAGCCGATACCATCATATTTTGTTCACAGATCTGGACGAGTCAAGCGCAATGAAGAATTTCCTAGCCGAGCAAATCCGTACCATGTGCGAACGTTGCGGCCGGGCGAGTTTGACAGATCTACCTCGTCTAATAGCTAGTCGTTTGCCTGAATTCCTTGTTCACCTACGACAACGGGCCAGTCCGAATATGTCAGGACCTGGTTGCGGATTCCAAGCTGGAGAATTGGTGGACAAGAGAACAATTTTGTCGCAGCTACCTCATTTGGTACTGGAGGAGTTCACACAATTATGTGGTGAGTTTTTCTTTCAAGATCATCTGTGTGAAGTTGTTTTTATCAAAGAAGCACCGGTCGCTCACAGGTTACTGCTGAATGTATAATTTTTAAGGTGGCCCCCGGGAACAGCTATGTTTGCCATAAATTACATATAAGGCGTTCGCACATTCCTACGGCGGTTCAAACGCGTCTGGCAGTTTACTGTGTTCCACTCCCCTAAGGATGTTTTGCTATATCGTTACACCAAACAGCCTGTTCAGTGCATACTGCGGGGGTCAACCAAAATCATGGTGGTTTTGGAGGTGTGCTGTCAGATGGAGGGAGGCGAAATTAAGTTGAGGCATCCATGTGTCGCCATTGGTAGCACACCCATGTGTCAGACACTCCAGCGAGAGGCAAACTGAAGGACACTTGTGTGATAGACTATGTTGTCTGATTTGCATAGGTTCGCATAACCTCCTAACACCTATCAAAATTGTTAGTTATTTGGATAGTTTGTCAACGTCTTTGCAGGACTGTCGTGCAGGGAAATGAATATAAATAAATATAACAGGGCATAATAGTGAATACACCAGTGCAGTTTCTCGTCTCATGTCTTCCTTGCAGTTGATCTCTCATCATAGTTTCTGTCTGACAACTTATCCAACGATAAGCAGATTCTATTTGGTGTTGGAGTAAGTGGTCCTCAAACAGTCCAAAATTGTAGCCCACCGTGACTTGTGGAAAAATAGCATTTCTTGAGAGAAAAGATTCATTGAGTCAGGAATAGGTACCTGACGACTTTCCAATATCGACTCAAAAATCTGACGGTTCGAAACACGTTGACCCACAAGGATGTCCATAACATTCGGCCCGTATCTTTTCTGTACAGTTCGATCTTGTCTGTTGGATTCATCGAATAGACTAAGTTCACATTCACATCATTCTTGTTTGAACAATCGTCCTTTTGTCCTGGCTCCAGCGTGAACACGTTCGCCCGTTCAGACGTGAAAATTCAGATGCGTCCAACGTGCGTTGGTGGAATAGGGGTAACACGCTGGCCTCGTATGTCAGGTGTCCGGAGTTCAAACCCCGGCACGGCCATTGGATGTGCACCGCTGATGAGCTCTAATAAGAGCGAAACTCGAATCCAGTGCTTCCATCCCATTGGTATGGATTCGCCAGAATAATCACGCCAAGACAGGAGGACGACTGGTCAAACGAGAGTGATGTGAATATGAACAATACACATCCCGCAAACCCCACAAAATGAATAGAGCAAGCTTGATGACCTAGCTGGTAGAATCGGTCGATTGGCTTGTCTCACCCGAAGCTATTCAGAATCATGGTAATCACTCTTCGTTCAGGTACAGATAATCGTTCAAAAGATGTGATTGGTTCCATTTCATTCGGCGTATCATACGCAGAACACCAGGTTCTTCAAAGTTGACGTTTTAAACCATCGTTGTGTCTCATCTCTTTCGACAGCCGAAAACTGTGTTGCCTGCTAGCGAAACAGTCGTTTAGTCCTTCGTCCTGTTTGATGACACCGAAGCATGTGCTGATGCGCCTCCGAAGACTTAGTTTGTAGGCAATATAGGCACTTAGTGGGTTGTAATTATCTAATAATCGAACAGTTCTTTCTCTTTTTTTGAGATAGCTTCGTCTAAAGTTTACCGGTTCCACCGGTTAGTGAATTGCCTGTGTTTAAAATCCAGGGTTTAAGAATTTATTCACGATTGACTTGAAAATCAGTATACGAGCTGTGTTGATCGTGACGTTTCTTGTAGAGGAAAGGGACAAGAACGCCATTGACATTGATTACCAGCCATAGCTTGCAGCATCTCCAACCATGTACAGGAAGGATCAATGTGGTAGGTAAATTTGTTTACCTGGTAAGACCCGGTGGACTGGCTGGAGATGAGATCATTTTTTTCGAATAGGAAAGGCCAGGGCAGCTTTTACCAATCTCCGACATTTATGGCGCCGACGTGACGTGAGCTTGTCTATCAAGGGAAGAGTTTACACTGCGGTGGTGCTTTATGGCCCCTACGCGCAGAGGACATACGGAAGATGTCAGCGTATGATCATCGGTGTCTCCGCAGCATTAGTCAGGTCTGGTGGGAACATCGGATTAGTAATGCTTAGGCAAACCAGATGGTCTTGGGAAGAAGGAACTCTCCCGCGATAAGTGAACTAATCATAGGTTGCACTGGTTGGGACATGTATTTCGCAGGCCTGAATACCGTCTGCCTCACGGACGTCTTTTCTCCCAGCCCTGTGCTGAGTGAAAGCGACCGAGAGGTGGACAGTGTCTGACCTGGCAACGAAGTACGAAAACACTAACCTATAAACTTAGTTGGGTGGGCAACTGCCGTCTCCCTGGATGGGACCCCGGGGCTCAAATCACCAATAGTTAATGACATTAGCGGAAATGGTTCAGTCAGTGGTGCTCGTGCATCAAAGCCATCGCCATCAATGCGTAGCTACCCAATTTGCGAACAAACTGAACATGCCCTCGCCTCCAAGGCTTGGTTGTATTTTCCACTTTCCCGTTTTCCGGTGATCGAAACTGTAGCAGCTAGAACCAATGGCACACGGAAATTTAGCTAGTTTTTTTATACTCTGAAACGGCCTTTATCTAAACTGATTTCCATGTTTCGATCGACTCAGGTTCAACAAGAGCTATGCCTTATGCTTACTCGATGTCTGTGGGCGAGCATCCTAGAAGGATTCTGAAACCACTGGCAGCAAAGTACAGCTTTGTCTGACAACACTGGATGTACCGAACTCAGGCGAGACTTTAAGGTGAACCTGTACGCGTCCGAGAAAGTTGGTGTACAACGCTTTAGGAATGGTGAAGATTTTTGTGGGGGGCACTTTTGTTCCACAAACACTGCTGCAGTGCCTGGTCATCTATGGAGTCGAAGGCAGTTTTCAAGTCAATGATGTTTGGTGGAAGCAGTGCTGCTATTCCATACTACCTTGTGTACGCATCCTTCTGCAAAACCGGAATAGGATACGATCGAAAAGCACCTTGGATACCGAGGTTTTCAAACATGGTTCGCGTGACCCTTTCGAATGTAAGGATGGTGTTGATGAGCTCCATATTACAGATACTTTTTCTTCACTCCACATTGAACCAGTAAGTCTTGTCAACTAGGTTTTCTGGGATTCTTCGCCTTCTTTAAAGGTGAGCAGATGCAAACCGTCCGCCGAAGGTCGACTCCGAATCATCTCCCTAGATGGGATTCCACAGGACTTGTGCGTTCATATTACCTGCAGGGATGACAATGTGTACGCTTCTTGCTTGAAGAGTCAGTCCATAATTGCTGTCCGTAGGGACATAAACTAACTCCACAGACTGGCATTGATTTTTATGTCTAGTGGCATTAAGCTTGCTTGAGCTGGATATAACTGTCAAAATCAATCAAATTGTAAACGAACCCCAAAGAAAACCGCCCTGTCGGTTTTGTGGCGAATGGCACTATTCGCTCCACTGTCCCTACTGGAACCGCAGGCACATCATGTGCAGTCAAAAGGGTCACAAAGAGGAGTGCTGCAGAGACAGCTTCAAGAGCTTGCGCAAACAGCGACCCGACAGAAGGACGAAGGCAGAGGCCATGACCGCTACATTCAGGATGGAATCACCCGGTCGACGGAAATTCGTTGCAGTATGTGTCAATCGCACACCAGTTACCCTCCAACCCGATACAAGTTCTGATCCCACATTGATTTCAAAACAAACTTGGGACGTATTTGGAAGGCCACCATTAGCACGCACAAAGTTAATCGTTCATGATGCGTCTGGTGGAAGCCTCAAACTGACCGGAAAGCTTAACTCTTTCGTAACGTCCAAGGGGATTCAGCCCAATTGTTCTTGCTACCTCATGAACTATACAAGAACTACTGCAATACGTTCACGAGAACACATCCTGACAATCTTATCGTCACCACAGTTGCAGCCAAACAGGAGACCAGAGGGAGCACACGCGACGCAGCAGCTATTCAGCTCCTGGTGCCCGGCATCGGTAACCCTCTCCTTTCAGTCTATTTTGGCAAATCAGCAGCCTGTAACGTTGTATCCCAGGTCCGAACCCTTCAGTCTACAATGAAGTCCAGGAGGATCTTTCCATTTTCTATCTGGAAAGTCAAGAGAGAAGCACAAGCAGAAGGGAGACCTCAAAAGTCATACAGATACTGATTCGAGGATATGGGGAATTCTGTGACGGTGGACGCAGGGTCGAATACTACTTGAAGCACGGAGGCGCAAACTAAACGTCAAGGGAACCAACTTCAGACAACAGCGTCCTCAAGGGAGAGGTGTCCGGAGGCCAGCTGCTCCTAATATCCGAACATCATGCCCGTTGACAGTGACATGCCTTGATTGGCCAGAACGTCAGCCATTCTGAATTGAGCACCTATAGCTTGGCGCTTCTCGCCCCCTCATGAAGATCCTAGCACGATTTTGTGGAAAATTCTGTGATCACCCCATAAATATGGTTGTAATAATCTTCATTTGTCTCCATAAAGGGCTGTCTGAAGTTACCGTGCCTTTTGATATACCATAGTGGGCGGAACAAGAAACCAACAGCCGACACAGAACTGAACCACTGTTCCACAAGCCACAACAATAACCGAACGCTAAAATTCAATCCATCAAGGCGAAATCAGCCGTGCAACAGGATACAACTCCCATATCGTATATACCACTATCCCTTGCTTCTGTCTTCAGACTATGGACAGTAAAAATAGAAACCGAGTTCGTAGTGGGTGTTTTAAGATGAATGACCAAACTTGAGCCCCTCACACGTATTACTGTGACGCAGCATACGCAAACTTTAGGGACTTATTAGGTCGGATCGTGTATCGCCTATTTGCCTGCTTGACCCACTCTTAAGTAGACGAGGTCTCGCAAATATACAATTGTTAGTCTGGTTAATTTTAATGGGTTGTATAAGGCATGTCGTTCAGGTAGCTGACAATCAAATGCTTCGGCGATGGTTGTGTGTAAAGTTGAAAGGAATTTTTGGGGGACCTCGGTGAACACTGAACTGTAAGACCAGGTGAGACTTCCCGGTCGCTCAGACCGAGAAAGGAGTTACAGTTGTGGCATTCTAAGTTGAACCTTCGTCCTATATGTCTCGCTTCTATCGCCACTGTGCATTGCAGCTACGTTTGGAACCGCATCGGGCTTGTGATATTTTCTATTTTGACCGTATTGAATAATTTGCTGATAGTCGTAAAATGTAATCGATCCTCTCTAATCCGTGTTTCCTTGTTTCCTGGACAGTATCGCTGCCTCTTCAAACATGGGCATGCCGGTCGTCTAGAGGAAATACCTTTGGAAAAATACCAAAAATCAACCATGATTCAATTAAAATTGAGACCGTGGTCAGAAAAGGCTATTTCGTTTTCCTGTACTAACGGACCATTTTATTACCTTCCCTTCTGCATTCCAGACGGTGAAGCAACTTGGTCCCAAATTGCTGCTCGTGGTAATTTATTCCTCTGGTGCGTATCCGTGCGTTAATCAGGACTCACCATTGTCTGTAAAAACCGTTCAGTGCCTATATATATATATATATATAAAATATGGTGTCAAGCGTGGTGCTCAACGTCTACACGACGATTGTCATTTTTCCAACTACTGTTTAGTGGTCGTGTCCTCAAGTAATTTGTTACATGTCGATCGTGATGAAAATGAGGAATGACAGTGCAACAGAATCAGCTGATGTTTTTCAGACTTCCCTTTGTCTTCCGCTTTTATGCAAGTAAGAGGTTTGTGTAATTTTTGCACCCCAAAAACATGCTCCCGAAATGTGTCACTGATTTGGATCAGACTTTTTCCTTCTCAGGATTGTAGCACCTCCTCCAGGCTTGCTTCTCTCCAAGTTTCTGCTCTACATTCCAGCGTGCAATCGAAAGATAACTTGTTATCAAGTGAATTACAACGCGTCGTCGAGTGTTCGGACTGATCAGAAGGCATGTCGTGGTCATAATGTGCTTCTATTTGGTCTCATCGCGAACGGAATACATCGGCTTGGTTTAATGCTGAAATGTGCACAAGTCATATGCGCATTCCTCCACTGTACCATTACACTCACCTTCGTATCTTTAGGAGGTATCTGAACTCCATATAAATTGAGATGGCCAAATAAATTGCGTGAAAGGTAATCA
Organism: Opisthorchis viverrini; assembly: GCF_000715545.1. NCBI lineage: Eukaryota > Metazoa > Platyhelminthes > Trematoda > Opisthorchiida > Opisthorchiidae > Opisthorchis > Opisthorchis viverrini. Next base: position 217,588 of record NW_008751785.1, read on the forward strand.
CAGTGGACTGGGGGTGAGATGGCCCAAGCCGGCGCGAATTCAATTCACTGACCGGAAGGTCCGTGGTTCGAACCCGACCTCCGCCTCTCGACTTTCCCTGTCTAGGCTTGGGCAACCTGGCGTGATTCCAGCCCTCGTGCTTCCTTCAGGTGGCATGGCAGCTAGGCACTGGAAGGGTGCTACAGCTGAACTTTTTTTCACGGTGGATTTTTATGCGAAACCACTGGTATGGAAGGAGTAGTTACAAACTGGCAGAGTTAACCCTGTGTATTACGGCCTTACAATCGTCGTACTTGGTACTACTTGATTAGGTTATCTTTTTAAAGTACCGAAATGCACATATTCAGCTTCCACATATCCAGCTTTTAACACATTTACTAAAATAGTCGTGCCTCGTGTCCGTGCGCGTGAATCACTGATAACCCTGGATAAAATAGGTGAGAATTTTCGATTTAATAATGTATATGAACGTATCCGGTGCACTAGGCACTGAAAGGTCTAGCAAGTCTTTCCTCCAAACACAGGTGCTTATAAGTTTTAGCTGCTCTTGTGAAAGTAACATGGACTGACAGCTCTGAACTGTATCACTGATCGTCGTAAAGTGTCGTCCATTGACAGCAATCGAGGGCACACTTAGTGACTTCAGGGGCTATGGGGCGAGATGGGCTCAAGTGGCTGGAGCGCGAATTTACTGACCGGAAGGTCCGTGGTTCGAACCCGACCTCCGCCTCTCGACTTTCCCTGTCTAGGCTTGGGCAACCTGGCGTGATTCCAGCCCTCGTGCTTCCTTCAGGTGGCATGGCAGCTAGGCACTGGAAGGGTGCTACAGCTGAACTTTTTTTCACGGTGGATTTTTATGCGAAACCACTGGTATGGAAGGAGTAGTTACAAACTGGCAGAGTTAACCCTGTGTATTACGGCCTTACAATCGTCGTACTTGGTACTACTTGATTAGGTTATCTTTTTAAAGTACCGAAATGCACATATTCAGCTTCCACATATCCAGCTTTTAACACATTTACTAAAATAGTCGTGCCTCGTGTCCGTGCGCGTGAATCACTGATAACCCTGGATAAAATAGGTGGGAATTTTTGATTTAATAATGTATATGAACGTATCCGGTGCACTAGGCACTGAAAGGTCTAGCAAGTCTTTCCTCCAAACACAGGTGCTTATAAGTTTTAGCTGCTCTTGTGAAAGTAACATGGACTGACAGCTCTGAACTGTATCACTGATCGTCGTAAAGTGTCGTCCATTGACAGCAATCGAGGGCACACTTAGTGACTTCAGGGGCTATGGGGGCGAGATGGCTCAAGTGGCTGGAGCGCGAATTTACTGACCGGAAGGTCCGTGGTTCGAACCCGACCTCTGCCTCTCGACTTCCTCTGTCTAGGCTTGGGCAACCTGAGAGTATCCTAGCCTTCGTGCTTCATTCGGGTAGCATGGCAGCTAGGCACTGGAAGGGTGTTATGGCTGAAAGATTTTTTTCAGAGGCAATGAGCCGCCGTCATACGGTAGTCGCGTTTCGTCGACCTCATCAATTGTTAGTTGTAGCTGATTGCGGGATGTTATAGAATTCAGGTGCGGCTGCATACTGATTCTACCATTTGTGACGAGCCCATATTCCGCATTCATTTGGACCAAAAGTGGTGAAAACCTTTGGATTTGTCGCTCGTTCCTCTTTGAAAGATAGCGAATAAATGTGAGAAATTGCGACTTAATGACTGAACACGTTTGATGTTTACCTTCTAGCGTCTTATTGCGCTATGTCGCCGCCCACGGAATGCTACCGAAGTCAGCCGTCAAGTAAGTGCAGTCGATTGTAACCTTTCGTCATCCGTTTTACTATAAGAGTCCCCTAGAAAATGTCCTTTCATTGTCCTTTCACTACTTCGTCGCCTGATGACAAACACAGGCTCAGTGCTATTGATATTGTTCCGAAACAAAGCAGTGTTTCGACTGACTTACTTTTTCAGACGGTCTATTCTAATCGGTAGATTCGGAAAAGCTTTAATGGTTGGCTGTTTGTATGGCTTCATTGTAGAAGAATCTTAACTATATTCAGGTTTGCCAGAATTTGGATTCCTTCGTGTACAGGGCCATATTAGGTTTTTTCAAAGGATCCAGCATCGTGTCCACAGATTTAGTGCCCGTACCTTGCTACCAAGGGCACTGTTTTCATTCTACGTAGCATTAATTTCGATTGGCCTCATACATTGGAGATAGTACTTGGTCAAGAAAAAAGGTACTCATTTGGCTGCTTTGTCCCCCAGTAGTTTTTAGTTCCTCGTTTCCTTACTTATGCAGTTTAGCTTGCCCACCATTTTTCTCTCTGTATTTCCACGGACCTCAGCACTTTGCTCTTACTCCTCGGAAGGAGTCATACTTAATTTAGTACAAGATTTTACCCCATTGTCAGCCTTCTTCACTCAATGTCTAATCGGTTTTACCACTTCGATGTACCTCAGTCGTACCCGCTAGTGACAAACATTTTCCTTTTTATTTTGCTTTAGGTATCATATTACTCAAGCCTGATGAACAGGAATTGTAGCCGACCCTTCGTCCTCACTCTAAGTGGTACTTTGCACCGCTCGACTTTGAAACTCACGATACCTAAAATTGACAATCCTCTCCACCTAGCCCGCAAGAGTATACTTGCTGCATGGTCAGTTGTGTGCGTTGTTTTTCGATCAAGGAAGGATTTAGATGATGCACGGGAATAGGCTCACAGAGCTTGCTTCAGCTAGCAGGAGACCCACTGGTGTACTCATCGATATCCCATCATCCTGACTGTAGAGTTCTGCACTGAATTTAGACCGTTTGAAGTATAACGCTGGTAGATTTTCTTTGTACTATTGGGGGGTAAGGGTAGTTGTGTTAGAATGCTCAGTACAATCACGTAAGAGGTTAATTGTTTCTACGAGTTCACTCCACGACGTAGAGTGGTTGAAAGAATAGTTTTCTTCACCCTTAGCGCTCTTTTGCTTTTTCAGTGTCTTCCGGCGTTGTGTGAATTGTGTATTGGTTTGCGGGTGGTACCTTTGGATCGATTCCTTCTTGTCCTGGTAAGCTGATGCTTTGTTATCATCTATGGTTGACTTTCATGTTTTTTGTAAATCCGTATTTATTTTGTTTTATATCAACATGCTCTGTAGAAGTGCTGTCCTATAGTGGTTGAATTTACTGCCATCGGTCTCGTGACTCACTAGTGACCACGGTCCAGCTTTTTCGTAGTTTTGCAAGATTGTAGATACCGTCATTTTACTCAGAGGGAGGAGGTTTGACTTATTTTCAAAATATGGTCTCTTCCGTAACCGACTGCTCCTTAGACCTTACGGGGAGCGAATAATCGATGTTGCACACTAATGTCATGCGTCGATGATGATCCGTATTTATTTTGTTTTATATCAACATGCTCTGTAGAAGTGCTGTCCTATAGTGGTTGAATTTACTGCCATCGGTCTCGTGACTCACTAGTGACCACGGTCCAGCTTTTTCGTAGTTTTGCAAGATTGTAGATACCGTCATTTCACTCAGAGGGAGGAGGTTTGACTTATTTTCAAAATATGGTCTCTTCCGTAACCGACTGCTCTTTAGACCTTACGGGGAGCGAATAATCGATGTTGAACACTAATGTCATGCTGTCGATGATGATGATGATGTTCCTGGCGAGAGAGGGAGCACCACAGAGGAAGGAGTACCTGGAGTTACATGAGGGTTAGCCGCCTGTCTTGAAGATTTATATTCTAGGCCCTGGCTGACGTAAAATGTTACGAATCCGCCAGTGAATTGGCCTCCCTTCAGAAATGCCTTCCTTAGCGGGCCTGATTTGCACAGTCACGCATTATTTTTAGCATACTTATCAACCTGATAAGTGGCCTTATTATAAATGCTGCAACCCAAAGTCGAAAGCCGGAGGTGAGAGCCACTGCACTGTGATTTAACCCGCCACACCACTGGTCCACTTTCTCACCCGCTGGCCGAGGTACGTCAGTGGATTGACCATTGAAAGACACTGCAGTGACAGATGTCGATTATGGTGCATAACTCGCTCCTACTTTACTAAGTGTACTGGAAAAAAGTAGCTCATAGACGCGGCTAAGGTCACGCAAAACTTTTCGGAATTCAGGATTACTAGGGTATTACTGTTTTGCTTCACGCTGCTTGCACTAGGAGTATGCTTGGTCAAGGTGGTTAATAGAGTCATACACCATATATCAGAAGCTAATACTACCAACTACGAATAATGAAAGTGTTTTTCGTAGTTTATCAATGCTTCAGTGTTTGAGGCGGGTATATCTGTCATACTCAAAACCATTGGGAGGTAGTTTATTTAACCGGAAAAAAAGAACTCTTCTGGAGCTGAAAGGGTTTCTGGAAAACTCACTTCTTCGTGGTTACATCTGTGTTGTCATAGTTATCCATGGGGTATCTGGGTAAACTCTTTCTGCATTCGAGTTCAAGGTTCTAAGTGATACCGGAGTCCAGCGGCTGCAGTATGAAGAAGGCCTGGGTTTGAGATTGTGTCTAATGCGACTCAGGATATGCAATGTATGTCTGACGGCAAGCTAGCTTCCACTATTCTGGGGTTTCTTAGTTCTTCCACTGCAAACGGGACTTCTTTTCGTGGAAGCGTTCTGGCCTAGTAGACAACATTTCGAACCCTGTTTTCTCAAACTCTATGTATAGCGTTTACAGTTTTGCTCGGACAGCATTTAAGCACTATGATCATCAAACAAGTCATGCTGTCGATGATGATGATGATGATGATGATTGGCCGACGCTTCTCCTCTCCAAACTGTTTTTTATCGGCGCTCTGTGCATGTGTGATTTAAATAAACTTGTAGCGCCGCTGTACGATAGGACAGGCAACACAGATTTCTGTGTTACATCGTTTCGCAGACTAACCCGCGTTTATTAGCGGAGATTTTAGGTCAACATCCGTGGTTACCAATCCATCCGCATAACATACAACGAAATAAATAGACTGAAATCCCAACCTGCTCCTTTGGTACGTGTTTTGTTTTCTTTTAGACGAAGATACTTACTCTCTTCATCCCCGTTCAGTTTCATGATGGATGAGGTCATGAGGCAAACAGCCGATCGAATCCTGGTGCTTTGGTCACTTTTGGCAAGAATCTCGCCAATCTGGAGTATACATACGTCCATCCACAGTTTGACGAAGTAGGACGTATGCACAGTCTCATCACACCCTCCGGTATTCGCTATGTACCCGAATGCTACAGAGTACTACAGGGTGCTATATCTCTGAGCATGTCCTTTGCTGGTTGAGGGGAGTAGTGAAAGTTGTGGGGAACTTCGCACGTCCCCGTAGTTGCATTAGCTCCGGTGGACGTCGGATTAAGTCACTTGAAGACCCGAATCACGTTTGCCAATTCGTTCTACCTGTGGTATTTATCATCAGGTTTCATGAGTTTCGTGTGACAGCTTCAGTACGGACTGTGTTATTCCGAGCTACGTTCTGTGTGGGTCCTATTTTCGTGTATTTAACCACCGGTGTCTCATGACCGTTGATTCCTTTGGAAGGCATCAGTGAATTCTTAGCATCGTAATTCATTCGTAAACAGCACCAAACATCACTAAGTATGATGCGTCAGCCATGTGCTACACAAACCGATCAGCCTTCTTCATTCTTCTTTCAGAATGGTTATACTTCGCGAGTTTGAAAACGTATGACGTCTCCAAAGGACCTTAAGCCGTTGCGCATTGTAGATGGTAGAAATGTAACAAGAACCTACGATAAACTTCACTGAGAAGTGGCAGGCTTATTTGGAGAACTCAGTTGTTCGGCCTCCTTTCATTCAGATACACTGGGTTTTTCCAAAAATTGTTATCAATTAGACCTTCCGTACATGTGCTTATAGGTCTGGTTCAATGCGAGTTCCAATGGGCATGATGTGTAATGTCATTGGAATGTATTTGGAATTGAAGTCTGTTTTTCGCAGTGCAGAAAACGTGTGACGACATTCTGGTCTTAGATTTGATTTATCTAGACGTTGCTTGCACGGTGAGCTGCATGTGGCTTTGTACGGAATGCGATGCCGAGCACTTAGCAGGGTCTCGTAGAAAGCTGTCTATTTCAGAAATTCACCTATTCAACTTGTAAACTCTTGGGTCATTCCAAGCCCATTTGGATGCACCCTCATCCGAGTCATGTCGATATTCGCTTTGTGGTTTCGCTACTCATAAGTAGTTGCAAACCAATGCCGAAGTCGAATTGCTGCGGCAAGCAACGAAGGGAGCCCAGATTCTGTTAATTTTTCGGCATGACGGAATGACCTCTAGAATGAGGTGTATAAGCAGTTTGACAATTCGGCGTAATTGTATCCCGTGGTCTAGGGAGACTGTCATGGATTGGAAACCTTCCATTCAGTTGCGATGCTTTTTGTTTATCCTTATTCTTCGTATCTACGATCTAATATTTACCAATACAAAGACGCGTTGTGCGAACGGGGTTTTTTATTGATTTACCACTACTCTCTCAGGATGATTTTTCTGATCGCTAGTCGACTGTTCGGTACCTCCCAGGAATGTGTGTGCAATGTGGGCGTTCGGAAGTTTCCCTACATAGGCACGCTAACAATACTAG
>NW_008751785.1:224466-244492 GCF_000715545.1 Opisthorchis viverrini
TTCCCTACCTACATAGGCACGCTAACAATACTAGTCCACTTTCCTCATAAGTAAATTGTTTATTCACCTGACAATGGAGATCGGGAGAGTTGTTTTTTATACCGTTGATGCTTGGCCCGCTTTTGAATTGCACTCATAGACGTTAATTGGTTGGATTTGTCTTGCAGTTTTAGGTACACTGCTTACTGACGTCTCGTTATTGTTTGGATGAGTGTTTTGTGAAACGACTAGATCAGTGTTCTCAGCCACCACGTTTTCATTGGGGATTAAAAAAACCTTTTCGCCTCGCCGTGTCTCTTCTGAAGCGAGAGAACGCCCATTGAGTGACTAACGGTCCATCGTTTGTTCTATTTAAACTGGGTAAGCCCTGATTCCGAAAGAAAATAACACCGGCGAGAGCATACATTAGCTCCGATGGACTGGATGAATGAGATGGCCTTAGAAATCCAGGACCCGTAATCCTGATGATGCTCAACCAGTCCACTTAATTTTCCTGCTGTCTTAAGATTGCAAATCGGTCATCCAAAGGCTGAAAGTGCATCATCGATCAAAAGCCGGGTGGCATGGCGATCGCCACTCGTAACATTTCTGAATGGACGACCGCACCCATATGTCGTTGTTGCACTTCTTATGCTATGCTGTCCGTGATAGGTGGTGAACCTTTGCTTGCATCAGAGGCTGTGGTGATTCAAACACCGCATGGCAAACAGTGATGTGACCCATTGATTAACTGCAGCAGGGTTTTGTGATGAGCTTCGAACAGTCAGTTCGATTGGTGAAAATGTCCTTAGATGTAAATTAGAAATCACCCCCTTCGTGAAGAAGAACGATGTTCGGGAAGCCTAGAAATCTTTGCTTTTCCTAAGGGTTTCCTCAGTCAGAAATTACCATTTACTTTCGAGATGAAAGCAGTCAATGTGCATAGTCGATACTTGAAGTGGTTTCAGAGGTTTCAATCTTTGGCTATTTCAGCGTGAAGGAAACACGATAAGCCATTTGAAATTTGTCATGATTGCGCGTTATTCGTACGTTTTCACTCCATTTACTGAGTAAACTTTGCGCTAGCGTGAACAAGTATTACTTCCTATAATTCTGCTCATCCGGGAGCGAATTGTCCCTTCTTGGTTGCATATTAACCGTATTTCCTTTCCTTATTTAATTAAAAATGGCTTGAATTACATTCCTTTAGTTGAATCGCTAGGAGAATCCATACCTTTCCTGTCAGCTGATGTAATTTATCGTGCTTGGTGTTTCGAATTTCAGTTTGCTGTCCGTTATCTGTGCCGGATGGAGGCATATCTTGTGAAAAATTACCTTTTTGTGACATACCTTCCATCGCACTTTACCGAACACATTTTACCATCTTCCTTGTTCGGCATGTTACATTGCTTTTGTCCCCAGTCGCTCCCAACAGCTATGTGAATAACTGTCCTGATATAGTTCCTACGAAGACCTCGTATCGAAATGATTTCCCGATAAAAATCCATTTTGTGCTGATGGATTGCTATCCTTACAGAAATGCAATGGTATTTGCGAGCCCCTGGTGCGCATCCTTTTGAAAAGATTTAACATTACGCGATCTTCCGGTGACTGGATTTCATCCACAAGAATGTTTAAAGCCACGTACCAACGATTCAGTTTCCATTTCCGACTCCATGGGCTCTGTCAGCAATAGGCTTTTGACTGGAGTGTTCTTTTTTTCGGCGCCAACCTTAGCTTTCAGACTTTTCTTGTCTAGGCTTGCGGTGCCTGCCAGTATCTTAGCCGTCGTCATTCTTTCGGAAGGAACTGGATCAATGCACCGGAAGGGTAGCACAGTTGAGCCACTGTTCCCTTCTTGTTGTATAGCCCGTTATGGTGTGTCATACCTGTCACTTCGTCGTGTTTCACCTTTCAGTTGACGCATACCAATTACCAGACATCACAAATGGATGCTGTACATCGGATCATTGTGCACCTTTTCACCAAGTGTGATCGTTTATCTGAAGCGATCGCATACTTATCGTCCAAGTTCCCGGCAAGTTTTTTTTCATTTCTCAGATTTTTTGCGCATCATGATGGGCTTTTCATTATTGCTGTTTATCATCAGTTGCCTTTATGCACTGTTTACAAGTGTTGTGTCTAAGATTCAACCATTCAACCACCGATCCTTGCAGGGCGGACATCCTTCTGGGCTGAAGAACTATAAAGTCGACCTGAACGACCTTCACAGAAAAGTTTTTTTTTCTTAGAATGCTGAAACACATTGCAACATGCACGGTTGAACATAGTTTCTCTTTTGAATCTAATGATGATGTAACAAATTTCGATTCACTTCCTTTCTGGATGCGTTTGTTCAAAACGATTCTATCATTTTAGTGTTTCTCTTAAATGATCTTCAAATATGTTCACCGCTGAAATATTCCGAAGCATGTATAGGCCGCAATCATCACCCTGCTTATGTCGCTCCAGTTATCTGCATGATGATGAATAGATTGCGTGGTTTCCCGTGACGAGGTCCACTATGAAATTTGGGAAAAATCGTACGCTTTCCACTACTCCTTAGCGGTCACCATGTACACTCTTAGATCTTACTGCTTTACAATTCGGCACAGTCAAGCCCGGTAAGTTGGATGAAAATGAACGATAACGCACCTGCAGTTTGACTCGTAAAGTCCATCCTGCCGGCATTGTACATGGTCAACCATCGTCCAAGCTGATCAAAGTGCAAATTTAGAGTGATTGTAAACTGCAGACTTCTCTAGATTTCCCTGTTACTAGTGTGATGAAATATTGGTAGCTTGGGAGTCCTTATTAGTTTCTGAACATGCCGCTTTTTATCCGCCTAACAACTGGTCGGCAAAGGCTTTGTCACTCCAGGGCACATTATCAATACACGGGTTAATAGGATACTCCCTCCTTATTTGCTTGCGTTTACATGATGTCTGAAAGTCTGCTAATGTAGCCGGTTAAATAAGGTGAACACGATGAATTTTTGCTCCCCTCTCGCACTAGCATAAGCGAAAACAAAGAACGTTGAAACACAGTACTGCCCCGAAACAGCCATTAACTGACATCGATGTAACAGGTAAGGGCGAAAGAACTGTAGCATTACCAAACTGAAAATCGTGCCAGAAATCAGGTGAAAAACATAGAGGAAACGACAACTCGGATTCCTCTCATAGATCAGTTCAACTGGTGTAAACAATCAAGCGGAACATGGACCAATGAATCGATGACTCAGTGGGAGAAGAAATGCAAACTGATAAACAAATAGGAGCATTCGGTTAGCGGATCAAACGCAATCAAATCCATCGCTGTAAAAAAGGGTACCAGTGTCAAACCACAACGCCACATTTCGCAGGCCGACTAAGGAATTTACGAGGAAGCTGTCCTCCACTTAGCCAATCACAAGAATCGATGTTACCACAAGCCGGTAAAGAAGAGACAGCACCCAACCGCGCACCGATGGTGTCTCGTCTACTGATAGCGCAATGTCTGCTTGGCGAACAGAGTTTCATCTACCTGATCAACAACCAAGCTTCCCCTGTTATGGATAAGTGAATCATTCATAGGTTATAGGCGGTTCTGGTGGGTTCTCTCCCTGAGCTTGAAGTGTAACATAGAAGCCTCCATACCACTGGATCGGATTCTCGTTAATTGTTTACTTTTGAGGGTCTTTTTGTTGGGCGTAATGTGCTGTCCTCCAACCCGAGCTAAGAAGATTTACAGTATGGCGTCACTTTTCAAGCAATGCGACGTATTCTAAGCACTCGAAATTCTCAGTAATTTATGCCTGTATATGTGACGTCGAGCATGAATGTGCCACTCGCGTGATATTGTAATTTACTTGGACCAACTGAGAGATTTGAAATGCTCGGTGTTGAGCTTTCTACCTGCGTGGCAGAGTATAGTCGATGGATAGAGAAAACATCGCGTTGACAGGTTATTTTACTGTCGGTGTTACTCCATGTTTTGTTGTTTCAGACCGCTCCTGTTCCTCAGGATCCTGCAAGCCCCTCTGTGGTGTCCATCCCATTACATCCGGATCCGGTTTCTAGTAGATACTGGCCAGATACAATCTTACGTCTACACCAGCTTATTCCTGATCAGTGGGTAACAGAGGTATCAAGCGATACTCCAGGAATGTCAAAAACTACATCAGAAACAGGAGAAGTGCGCAGCAATCCAAAGTTACCTGTGCTTTATGGGCATATGTTGCTACGGTTGCTCCCGATCCTCGAGGCTGTTCTAGCTCATTTTATGGAAACCAATCTTCCTCTAGTACAGCTCATCCCGTTTTGTCATGCTATATCTCCGTTGTTCCGTTTTCACCGTGAGTGACCCTCGTTTCTTCCCATGTGTACTTTACTTGTTTTCTGAATTCAGCAGTAGTTTTCTAGGATATAAGGTATTTTTCGTGTGCATTCGATGAGTGGTCTCTGCTTAAGCGACCGGAAGTATCCTTAGGTTGTGTAGGGTGCCCTCATTAAGCCTAGGATGAGGTGATTGGAACACGCGGTCTTGTGTTCTTGGATATGTGTTGTGCATTACCGACTCATTATTTGCCAATAAGATCGTTTTCCACCGTTTACTGGGAGTTTAAGGTTACTACAAAGTGCCCACCTTAAGCGTCAATGCCGCTTACCTCTGAATTATTGTGTCTGTTTCACTCCCTGGGTTTATCTGGAGCTGTTTTCAGTGACGCAAGCCAATATATCGATAATGTTTGGAATTTTTAAGTTTCATCTATTTTTTCCTAACGTACGAAATGAAACCCTCCTGTAATGTAGCTAGCAACGCCAACACGTCAATATTGGACAGAGTGTGGTCGTTACCCAGCATTGCAGCAACAGTGTGCGAATACTCACGGAGACTGTGTCGACTACAAGCGCCATTCGTAGTTATTGTACTTTACGTAACATTTATGTCCAACTGACTAAGATAAAAAGAACTGGGAATCATGTTTGAAAATGATCAGCGCTTTATTACTTTCGCTTGGTCGCACAAGTTGTAAAATAAAAACTCGACAATGAAGTCCTCATCATCGCAATTGAGCATGACTCATTGATCAACTGCTGAGTGGGGTCATTTGAGTGAGCATACTGGTGAGCATGAACGCTGGTGTATTCTTTTTTTACTTGTGCTTCCATGCCCTCAAAAGTCCGACCATTTGAACTTTGAATTGAGGACTTGGTCAATTTCAAACCATTTTTTGTAGTCAATCCGTTTTGTTCCTTTCAGGGAGACCACTTAACATGTGCTACGTTCTTCTCCGGGAACATTGGCATCTCACCCCTCCAGAGCTTGAAGCCTTCCTGGCACGGGACATTCCAGACGCCAACTCGATGAATGACAAACGTGTGATGTGGCTTGCGGATCGTTTGCGCGTACAGATAATTATCTATCATGTCCTAAAGGACCATCATCGGCTGAGCTGCAGCCGAACCACAAAATCACACGAGAAAACCCCTGAGAAAGAATGCACTTCTTTTACGTTGCTCAACCAGTCCTTATGGTCAGAAGTCACGTCTGGTGTGGATGCTTGTCTAAAAGCTTTCGACATTGTGCGTAATAAATACCCGGATGTTGATGGTGATCCTGCTGTTTTATACTCCGCAGAGTCCGATTTGCAATCAATTCTAGTCAGTTGGTATCGCTCCCGAAGCTTTCTGTTCGACGTATCTGCGATGGAATCACTATTGGCCCCGATCGTTCTAAGTAGGTCTCCATGCTTCTTTCCACTGACTGAATTGTCATAGATCCTTTTCTTTTTTCCAAGACCCACCCTATTAGACTTTAAACTTTCTTCCAATGCGCCAAATCGCCTCATCAAAATTTGTTCTGGGATACATTTACTAGGAGCGGTTTTGCTTTTAAGTTATCTATCCTGGGCTTCTAGCCAAACCTGCAAACTGAGCATTGCGTACTTTCTTGCCCGACGTAAAAATTGTCGGCCCAGAAACTTGTACACTTCGCCTGCTCTGTGACATAGACTGCCTCATTTAAAGTTTATGACATCTTTGCTATTTCCATGACTGATTGGTGAATAAGTCCTATCAGAATCTGTAACGAAAAGTAGCGAAAGATCCGGTCAAAACGAAGAGTGGTTGGACTTTTAAAATGGGTCGTCTTCTTTCTTGGCATTTCAAGATCCTACCAGAACCCCCTCTACCTATTTTGACTACTTACCACGTCTCAAGATCGAACTCTCTCCTGGATCTGTACGTATTTCAAATCGTTCCTTATTTTTTCTTCAAATGCATGTTTAGCAAACTTTGGCCGTCCGATGGTTACGCATATTTTCGTGAACGACTGATCCCAGAGTCTGAGCTTCTGCGATTAGGCTTAGCAGTGAAGCTAGCCAGAGTTACTTGGCACTCGAACTCACATTGATCGGATGGCCAAAGGAATTAGTCTGCAGCCTCAGCAACACCGATGGATGCATTTCGTCCCACACTATTACTGTGGGGTTTTGTTGTAATGTGACTTCCAGTGACATTTAGGCGGTGGCATGAAAAAACACCCTAATCCTGTTTGAAGCGATCAACTGTGACGCACAATGGACGTGCTTCTATATACTCCAAGGCCACTAGTTTAGAAGCCCAGGTATCCTGGTACGATGCGATCGCATACGATATTCAGTGATATAGTCAAACGGAGCAATCCACTGTCTGTCCGTTGGAACCATCGTGAGAACATGCAACTCACTTCCATGAAAGCACAATTGGTGAATGATCCCTGTAAATCTTCTGGCAAGTAGTGTGCACAACCCGAAGCGAAACCCACTCAGAATACTTTGATGATATCTCTGATGGTGGTAAAACGTTCACAATTTAATTCCTCAACTCAGCTAGCAAAATGGCCAGCTCGCTTCCAAATCTTTCGTTCTCCTTTTTTTCAAAGCACTTTTTGTTTGCTTTGCCTCTTGTCTGCGATGCTACCGTGTCAGTCGTACCCATTAGTTATTCTTTTTAACACCTAAAGCTGTTTACCATCTTTCTCACAGGCACTCAAAAGCACGGTTTATACGGTCATCCCGCCGCATGGCGCCCGTGGCACTTGGAGGAAAATGTCAGCGTACAAGCTGCTGGTCTCTATGCTGCTGCAGTTGGACTCATGTCTTCTTTCACCTCCCCATCGGAATTTGTTACTTCGTTGGCCGAATTTCTCTACCCTAAGTAGGTTCGCTCGACTGTTTTCTAATTACCCTTATTTTTCCACGTAATCTTTTTGATGTGTAAGCGTTGTGTGAAATTTTTTGTTGCTTTTAGTCCATGCTAATTCATTTATTTGTTTACTTGCTTCTGCTAATCAGGATAAACGCTATGGACTTGGGCGAACATTTGAACGTAATTGGCTCCTTGGTCACAATTCTTCCGGTAGGTTGTCAGGTAACATGTTTGTTGATGAGTGCCATTGCTTGCAATTCGGGTTCAAGTAGAAAGTAAGTCTGACAAAGACTCGGGGACTAGTCCTACCTGATGATTTCCAAGAATGGCGAAGCTATCAAAGAATTTTCAGCAAACTTAGCAGTATTGTGTTACGTCCAGACTGTTTATTGTCTTCTAACACTGTCGAAACTGTAGAACATAGTCTAGCAACCAAACTTGAGTGATCTGCAATTCGCTCAGAGGTTCGTACGTCTTCCTATCATGAGTAGCGTTGAGCCCGAATAATCTCTGTCGCTTTCTGCGTTCCACCAGGGTAACTTCAACTGTCTCTGTTTTTTTTTCGTCAGTGTATATTTGAAATGTTTAAACCCCACCCGGTGTTCATTATCCCGATGTCTACAACCTCACCTATTTACCAGTGATCAGCTTCTCCCATTGTACCGACGAGTTAGGCTGGGACAAAAAAATCACTAACAATAAAACATCGCGTTTATGAAAGAAGGCTTACCACCCGAACGAGTCGTAATTCCCACTGCATCTAACGTTATCGTTATCTTTCCAAACAGCCTAGAGGCAATTCCGAGCAATCAAATCTGGTGTAAAGTGTGTGCCAGCTTCAGAAAAGTGGTGGAATAAGTTGGAGTATCTAGTCACTAAGACCATTCCTGAGGTGCCACGATACGGCTGTTGTGAAGGTCAGGTGGGAATATCGGATAACGATGGTCAGAAAAGCCGGTGATTGCAGAGCTAAAATACGTAAGTTATCATCATGCGCTGAATCTCGGCAAGGGGTTAAATAATACTGCACCAAGAGTTTGTGATCGCAGATAGCTTTCTCGGCCGATTGCCGCCATTGTGGACATGGGAATCGCCAACGATAGCTACAACATGGAGACCGGATTGTGCTTTGTTTGTTGGTGACATTAAGTAAGCAGGAAGTTTAACCTTTCTCTATTGGGTAGTCTATATGCAAAGCGAAAGTATCTTAACTTGACGAGAAGTAATTTCGAGCCAAATCAGGTAAGCAACATTCGAGGGAGATTATCGGAGAGAAGTGAAAGAGTCTGCGGTCCGGAAACCCATCCGCAAAACGGAGACAGTGTTAATAGTAGACAGGAAATTGACTATAAGTGATATCACCCTCACCGGATATTTACGTCGCAGTGACGGATTAAGTACGTTGGGCAGAAGATGATAAGAGTCGCTTAGCTGAATTAATGTTACTGTTCAAACAACGGACATTGTTGGGTGATGCTTCGAAATTGTGTTATGTATGTTTCTATCCGTTTAGGGAATCCGAACCTATAAATTTTGTATAGAGAACTACATAAACTCGGTGGTTCGATTCCTCTGAGCGGCAGCGTGAGCTTATTCAGTAAATCTCCCATCTCTTGTTGTTCTGGGCTCACCCTATCGCCCAACATTCTTTTCGTTTTATCCGTACTAGTTAGTTCAACATATTATGGGGATTAAAAATTCCAGTTTCCGGTCTAGCTTGGTGCTGTCTCACCAGCTGACACACTAATCTGTCATCCTGCTTTGCGCAAAGTTGTACCTCCGCCTCAAAAGTTAATTCTAGTACCTTCAAGCTGCTTTAGAACGAATGCTGAAGGAGTCGGTCGGAAACAGTTGTTTTAAAGAATTGGACGTCGTCATCCATCTTTTTGTCCGTGAAATAAGTGTTTTACTATAAATTCTGTCCATCATTAAGTTTAGAAGAGATATCGTGTAGCCGGTAACTTCGGAACAGCTTCTATCATGCTGCTATGTCCATGATGGTAGAAACTCGTTCTGTGAGGGTGACAACATCACTACGAGATCAACCAAAACAAATCAATTTGAGTGGCACACATGCTTCTGAGGGAGCGCTATAGTGGAATTTAGTCGTGCGTATCTGATTGTGAAAGTGGCAAACCGTTGGATGTATCCGCTATTCATCACTCACAGTGAGCCTACTTACCATTATTACAAGGCAAAGTCAATGTTATGGGTGAACATTTGTTGGCGTTCGATCGTTATTTCGCACTGTTGCACTCTCTGTCTTGCTCCTAGTGTTTCATGCACATTACTATCTACCGCGTATTCATCTAGGTTGCTTACCTGAACATCATGAAAGCCCTATTTTTTACTAAACACTTCCGCTTCTATGCCCAACGTACCACATCCGGAGTGAATCCGCCACACCCGTCAGTCCACCGTGGGATGACAGCACTTGTCTATTCCTGTTTTCCAAATTGGCATCGGCCCAGGCAACGACCCTAGATGGATGCTACATTAGTGTGGCCTACTATGAAAATCGCACCGTTGAAATCATCATCGACGGTTGGTTTTTCACCCAACTTGCCCAGTACCATTTGCATTAGCGTTCGAGTTAGTTGGAATTAGTGAGGGTCGCAGTGCATTTTGTGTTTACCACTGTATGTAAGTGGCAAAATGTTGCCCAGCTACATGATGCAGACTGGCCAGTGAGGGTATAACCAAAGATTTTAGTTGAATTTTATCCCCTTGGCCGCACAATGAATGGGGCGGTCACCAAACAGGAGGGTTGCCCTCTGCTTCTCTTATCGGCCTAGCCTCTTAATCGGGGTATAAGCGTTTCCAGTGTAGCAACTAGCTGAAATTATGCCCATATTACAAAGCGCTATCTACATTTGTATGGGCTTACACAATTCTGTTCCGTTCCATCCCTCTGTGGCCATTATTGTAAGAGTCACTTTGATTCTTTGTTCTGTCTTGTTCTCTTTTAGAATGCCTACCATAGGGTTATTTGTCAGTTTGCTATAACTTTATTCACGGACCCACTTTTGACGGACTCCACGTTGGCTGACGACTGGCCGGAAGTGAACACGAATGAGGTGAAAAACTCATCTCGCTGGCGTCTATCCGTTCGTAAAAAAACCTATCGGAAGCTAACAGAAATGGAAACTGAAGAAAATGACATCACCTCGCACATTCCTCCACGAGTAGCAGTAAATTTCTTCGAAGAGATACTCCCCGCACAAAATTCCGTTAAGCAAAATGGAACGGACTACAGTGAGTCACGGACTGAAAATACAAACTTCTCTGTTGCGCGAGAGGCATGCATGCTGAAGGCCAACTTATGGCATGCTGTGTGGAGCCACACCAACACAACACAGCTCACCTCACTACCAAGGTGAGTACTGCGTGTTCCCATTTTCAGTTAGACTTGCTGCAGCACTCCGGCGTTTTGGTTGAGCTCACTTCTGTACAGTGATTACTGACGAGCACTTACGTGAAACTGTCCTGATCATGAGTTGACCTGAAAAGCCGTCCCTTACCATGTGCACTACACTCAACGTTCTATTCTGTTCGTTCTTATTTTTTTTTTGGAGAGTGAAGTAGACTCAACGTTCTATTCTGTTCGTTCTTTATGTTTTTTTGGAGGAGTGAAGTAGCCATGTGTAAGGGTGCATGGAATTTTCGGTTATCAACACTTGGTGTAGTAAATGTAGTCTATTCGGTGCAGCATGTTTTAGGCATGACCTCCATTTCCACTATCAGCAGTATATTGCTGACTACAGCCTGCGGGCATTTTGTGCAGTTGTTCGAGATCCTTGACTGGTTGTCAGTGTATGAGGGTAAAATGCAGTGGTCCCTTTTTATACGCCCATGTTTTGAGCATTTTAAAGATCCAATGATTTGGGACCAGTCGGGTAAGTCTTCCCATTATTTGCGCGCTTGTGTGAAGGGCCTGTCAATTAGCGAGCTGTGAACTTGGCGTTCACCAGTATGGGGAAGGTAAATCTGCGCTCCGGAAGTGAAGGCACAACCTCCCTATCGATGAAGTCACATGCTAAAGACAGTGGCTTGGACACAGGAGCACACTGGGATTGCAACCGTACCGTGTCCACTAATCGGTCCTTCAATAAAGAACATCTCCATGACAGCCCCCTCTGTCAGGCAGTAACAAGGGGTGTTTACCTGGTTATCTCCTGCATGGGGGGGGGCGAGATAGCTCAGTGATTAGGGTGCGAATTTACTGCCTGGAAGGTTCGCGGTTCGAACCCGGACTCTGCCTCGTACTTCCTTCTGGTTTCATGGCAGTTAGGCACCGAAATGGTGCTACCGCCGAACGACTTTGTTCCGTGGAGCTTAGTAAATAGCCGAACTGCTGAATTAGGAATAATGATTTGAGATCTGAGACTTTCAAAATCCTGATAACAAAGTGCTCAGGTTAATGTAGTAGTTTCTCAGAAACCCCTTTTTTTAGAAGATTGGTGCACTAATTTCATGACCGGTAGCGAACATTGTTGTGGATTCTCAATGCAATAGGTTCCCTTAGAGTAGGTTCAGCCATATTACAAGAGGGGTCCTTTACATATTTCGTATTATTTACGGGCCATCTGTATTCTCGTTCGTACATCGAGTTATGCATTTTTGCTTATGTATCTTCAAGTGGGTTCACAAACTTCAATTAATTCCTTTGCTGATTGAACTCTTCTGCCCCCTTGCTTAGCCTTTTTGCAGAGCGTATCCTCCCACGCCTGAAAAACGAGGCACAGCTGCTTATGTCTTTCTACTTGGTTTCTCCGCTGATGGGCACCCTGTATGCTGAACGTCACGCAGAACGCCACGCCAAACTGATTGATGTGAGTCTTGTTCTGTTTAGGATTTACGTTCCATCTCAATCGACAGCGTGAACGACATCAGTGGATTTCAGTACAGTACCACTTAGGACAGAAGCCACCCTGAAAATTGGGACTTTCGCCCTTTCCGGGAATCAATTCTCTCCAGAATTTGACGCTTAAGTTCCAATACTTATACACCCTGTCATACAAAAGCACGAAGTAATCATGGGTCCTCTCAGAAGTGCTTTCTCTCCGATTGAGTCTGTGTCCTGTGATAAATGTGGTGTAAATTATACAGTTCAGCTGATGCTTCAAGGCAAAATTCCTGACTTACAAATTGGCTTGAAAAGTGTATCATCTAGAAACCAACCCAGAGATCGTTGGCGCATAAGAACCAGCCTCTGTATTGGGTATAAGTGGTCCGGAAGTCACATTTCTAATACTTTGCAATGCGGGCCTTGATTACCTACCTGAGGTTTGGTCGCGTATCATGACAGAAGACAAAAACATGTGAAATCTATCTACCTTGTCTTCAAACACTTTGTCACTGCAGACTTTTTAACACAGTATTAGTCCGCAATGAAATGGTGCTTACGTGACGACCAGTTAGAACCACAGGAAGAGCAAACAACTGTCACAGTAAATTTCGGAGGTATTCAAAAGCTCTGTTTACCACAAAGAAAGCTCTATTAGTTTGATGTCGAATATTAGACAAGAGCGTTCCTGTAGGTTGTGTCGCGTGAGCCGATAAGAACTTAATCTATCGGTGTGTTCTTTCTCTCCGTATATATTTGTTTTGTTTGCCGCCAGAAATCTTGACAGTTTCTTGCAATCGAAAGTAATCTCTCTAAATTTTCATCCTTTAGATGAAAGGATGTTTTGATTTTGGTCGCATTGTAGCCTTTGCCTAGGTTTTCGGAGATTTTAGATACGGATTCACAATTTTTTAAGATATTGCCACCTGGAAGTGGTTCTTAAATATTCTTGGTGCCAACTGAAGACTGTGTGCTGTTTCACAGCCCTGTCAGAGCCACGGAAGGAGATAGTCCTTTGATCAGCCATTTGAGGGCGAGATGGCTCAAGTGGTTGGAGCACTTATTTGCTGACCGGAAGGTCCGTGATTTGAACCCAACCTCTGCCTTTCGACTTCCCCTGTCTAAGCTTGGGCAACCTGACAGTATCCCAGCCCTCGTGCTTCCTTCGGGTGGTATAGCAGCTAAGCACCGGGAGGGTGCTACAGCCGAACGATTGTTTCCTGTCGGCCTTGTTTGGCATACCCACTGTATCTTTGAATGCTTCTTCATATCAGCGTCAAAGTCCAACAATTTGGACTATGATGGAACCTGCAAATGTATTCTTCATAACCTCCACCCCATGCTTGTTCTGTGTGAATCTTGTATTCAACCACTACCGTGCTTATGCTGTTTTCTGGGTTGATCTGGCAAATTGACTTGACTCATATGAGGGTAGGGCATATTATTTATTACACCTCCTGTGAACAGGTCCACTTTATTGTTCGATTCACTTCGTCCGACAGGGTAGACTGACGATTAGTTTTGAGACTGATAGAATATATGGTTCAGTCTTTCATTGAAAGACCGCAGCAAATCAAAATTCTGTTGACGGGTTGCTTAGAAGAGGTCTTAAATCCCCCTTCTATAAGATCCTACTGGATAAGTAATGCGCCCATCACTAATGTGTGGTCTTTCAAGCCAATAAATATCAGAACTCACAAATTCAACTGTTATCCTTCTTCCAAGCTCCTCTGTTTGGAGTGTTTCTTTGAACAGGTTGAATTTGAGTAAGGACCAAACAACAAGATCATCTTTCATGAAGACCCTTTTTATATAAAAACTTGAGAGCTTTGAAAACATGATAGTTTCAGCCAGCTGTCATGCCCTTACGTGTTGTTTTTCGAAATGGCGACCCAGAAACATTCCGATATTCAATGTTTTGTTTGTATCCGATTTCCGACCTGTTCAAGTCAAGTTTGGTCCATTTGAATTCACTGGTGTGGCCAGATTGTGCACCAGTTGTGCTGGTGGCGATCTGCTTAGAGACAGTCCACTGATAAATCCACGTCAATAATAAGCTAATCAGATGCAAGTGATTAAATAGTAGGCTCCCCACATTATTCCAAGCACCCAGTCGTATGAAATCATTCATGGCGTGTTAACCGTCACATACTCAATATCTTTTTATCAGCCCAATTTCATTCGCCCTGCACGTCATGTTATACGTGAACATGGAAAAGCACACACTCCTTTTGATCATCGCTTCGTAAAGGCGCAATTTGGATAATTTGGTGTGGTATATGGTAACTAATCCGGCCTTGTTTTTATCTTGACATGTGGTAGCACTCCGGCAGGTGCTCGAGAATTAACTTCTTAATCAATGCAAACTTTAGCCTATCACTCTGAACAGTTCATCAACCTATTTCTTGTCTTGACCATCTAAGTGTCTTATTCTTGTTGTTTCAGCTCACTGCGGAACTGTATCGTGC
Source organism: Opisthorchis viverrini (assembly GCF_000715545.1). Classification (NCBI taxonomy): domain Eukaryota; kingdom Metazoa; phylum Platyhelminthes; class Trematoda; order Opisthorchiida; family Opisthorchiidae; genus Opisthorchis; species Opisthorchis viverrini. The sequence continues at coordinate 238,932 of NW_008751785.1, forward strand.
AGTGCTTCAGGTAGATAGTCACCTAGCTGCAATACCTGACAGATCAACGCACCATCCTGGAGAGGAGGTCAAAACCAACACTGAAGCTGACGCAAGTCCTCCTAACAATACTGGTGTACCAATGGTTCATGCAGACGCGATTGCCGATTTGATGTACCACATCAAGTATATGTACGTTGGCAATGGTGTACTCGACCAGGTACGCCCTATTTTGCCCAATTTGAGGCCTTGTTTGAGAAAGCGTCTCAAATTCATTCTTCCTCCGTCTGAGTCGATGGTTGCGCAACAGCAGCAGTCCTCATCACAGCCTAGAAATGGCGTTCCCGGTGAAACCATTTATGAAGGGCGGGTATATAAAGCGTCTGCAAAACCGCCTTTGAGTGGAGAGGATTTCTGACTTAGGAAAATGAAGAATATTCTCCGATACGAGGAGTCTGTATATAGTTTTCTGGCAATATAACATTTTCGTACCATTTTTGTCCCTTGTCCAACTCTCGACTTTTTGGAATTGGATTCATTCGTGAAAGATCGATGCGTTATCTATTGTTTCCATTGACGATTCGTTTTTGGCGTTTGGTTTCTAACCACAGTACAGTCCCTTTGGCCCAGTTCTCTCACGTGCTTTACGGCGCACGAACTACTACTTGGTTGTTGAGGCTTAGACGTCAGGGGTGGATTCAAACCGGGGAACTCTTGTTTCAATAACTCGTGCCTGGATTCGATACTGATCTGGATCCCACAGGGCGGAAAAATTCGGGTGTTGCTCTGCCCGTTTTTGAGCTCAACTCCGATTGACGTTTTCATGGTCACGGCTGTACCTAGAATCCTGAGCACACCATATTTATCAACGCATGGCATTGGTCTTGAGTATGGCACCAGCCAGCCCGGTGACCTCATTCCGCTCACTCTATATTGGCATCATGGTCTCGCACGTGACACCACACCCTATGCAAGCCGGTTGTGGTTCACCATCTATGCGTAGGTGTATGGTCATTGTTAGCCGGTAAATCGTTTTGAACGCCAACCACCCAACGCCCCAATGGGATAACAGTTCTCTGGGATTTCACCACATTGCCTTCCATCCGCCGCAAATCAGTGCGCCGTCCATTCAGGTATCCCCTTTCCACGTCGTTATTACAATCATAACGCTGGTATCATTAACTATGCTCCTATGGATAACATTTGTCTTGTTCGCAACAAGCAATCGGATACTGAATCGTCTATCCATTCACAGGAGGCTGATAAAATCAAACTCAGATCTCATTAGTCATATCCATTCAGCTGTCAACCAACTTCTTTTGGTCTTGCTCTTTTCCATGTCATGCCCTCAAGCAGCCTGTTTTATACTATCATTAACAAATCCAAATGGTCATTGAACTTCCAGCTCATGAAACGAATTTAACGTGCACAGGACGCCTCAACTAGTCCAGTTGCTGACAATACTTATTTTCATTCTGTATCGATTAAGTCAATCTTCCGAAATTGTACCCGTGTTGTTCATTCATTATTTCTATGCACACAGAAACGGACTGAACGTCCCTGATCTGAACACATACTTGATCGAATTGATTCCTAATCTGGTTCAAGTCATTGATTCACAGTGTACCTTTTCGACCTTGCCACGCCATACAGTCCGTACACTTAAAAAATGATACCTGATAAATGGGGGTTTATGTTTCTCATGTGCTTTGACCCACCGTTTCAACCCAGGTTATTTTGCGAATCCGCCACCTGCTACTTAGCTGGAATTTTCCAACTATAATCCTAACAACTGATACGACGAGAATAGATGCAGTAACCTGGGTTAAGAAGGTCGACATAAGCTTCGTTTCCGAAGGGCTTGGTGAACAATCGGTAATTCTTCATTTGAGCAATATTTTGCTTTTGACACAACACTGATCTGGTGCGCTAATATGAAGACATCTTACTGATTGGTTCTCCGTCTTGCCTTAAAACCTGGCCAACTTGGTGACCTGCTGACTTGGTTTGAAGAAGCTTTTATGTCAAAAGCGTAAGGTTGCCCAAACAAAAAAAACACCGATTGTTTACCAAACCCTTTTGAAACGATGATTTCTCAATTGTTTCCAAACCTTTCTCAATCGACTGAAGCTGTTGGTGGACATATTTTGGTGTGCTTCAAGACTCACACTTCAAAAGTATGGCTGATGTGAAAAAGTTATAGGCCTTCGGAGAACTAGCCATATAGGGTAGACGAGTAGACACATTCCGATCGCCGAAAAAGCCTGTAATCCACTTTCTTGCGCATTGCCATGGCAAATAGCCGTGTGCAATTCTGACGAATAATTTACCTTGTTCGAAACTTAATACGCAATTAACTTTCGTTAACTCTGGGTAGTCAACCGCTGCACTTAATTTCTTCAATATTTTGAACTGTCCTCACTATAATTGGATTTTCCCTGTGTATTCGAAATCTGCCTAAAATATGCGGTTTGGTTGAAGCAGCTGATAAGAGTTGAAGTTCTCTCAGTATCCTATCTACAACATGTTGGTCGGGCCCCACCTGTTACCGTTACTTGTTTCCCCAATTTTACTGTCGATTTCGACCATACGTCCCTAAAATCGCAAGAAAGATTAATATCTCATTTTTAGCGAATTCCTAATTTATCCCCAATGTTTTCCTTTGAACAATAGCTATTTCCGTTTCCACACCCTCTATTTATACGGCTTCTTGGCTATGCTCACGTGATTTGAGGTTTTTTAAAAGCGTTCTTATGCATTGATTATGATAACGGAAGCTAGTTGAGCCGGATTTCGTGTGCTCACATTATTCTGCCGAAATATCTGCTTCGGGTCCGTTAAAATAAAACAAAAATGAGGGATTACATCACAATCTCCCCACAGACATTATCAAATAAAGGGATTCATGTAAATTGTATACCAGTTACGCTTCACCGGAGACGAATCAAACTGTTTACGGAATCCGAGTACAAAACATCTAAACATGCGCCTAATCCTACAAAACATTCACGGTGCTCCTGACTTAGTCGATTCGTTAAACAAAATTATTTACACAAGCGGCGGATAGCACCTGTATAGTTTGTGCAAGTACCTGTCTTTCCATTTCAATGTGTTCCATTATGTTGCACTTACGTATGGCGGATTGTTCGTAGCCGCCCCATTAACTGATAGAATATATGCTTTCTCTTGATTAGAATGTACATCAAGTCTTGGTTGCAAGTCCAGGTATCATCCAATTCTTCACCAAGGCAGCTACTTTCCAACACCTGGAGATATAATGTTAACTACCCCTATTGATCAGTTCCTTTACTGTTACTACCACAGCTGTTCTTATTACCATGTGTAGTTCTGTATAGGTGTTCTAGATGTCTGAGCCTGTCAGGTACATTAAGGACACATCGGTTTATTCTCCCTGGGCTGACAACTTCCCTAGGTTTGCTCGGCTTTCAACTCTTAGTAATAGGCATGCATAAAGCCTACACTACAATCTCTCGGCAGATCGGCAAGAGAAACGAGATAGCTCCACCAAAGGTATTATCCGCTTCCGGAGCACATTCACAAGACAGGGACATGTGAAAAGGATGCCAACAGGGATCTGATAACACTTGTCGAATAAACCTGCGTCATTAGATGAGTCACATGTTGGCCAATGGTCTCTGTGTCACTATTTTCCAAAAAGTAACGTTTACCCTTAAAACCGTGTGTAGTAGTGGATGTAGTAGTGGATGTATTCCGTCCGTTCAGCTAGAACTGATTTTCAGCGCCTTCTGGCAGTTGGAAGCTGATAAGACTGTTCCACCCAGAAACCGAAATAAATCATCCGAAGCACAGTGCGGCTGTGTCGGTTTTTGAACCTTCGACGCAAATGATCACACGTCGCATGCTAATACTCCCCCTTCCTGGTGGGGGGGGGTCAATTTATCTCCAGGATCCAGTCGATACCATGCACATGCGTTACTAAAACGTTGACCCACCATAACCCTCTGTTTCCCTATTCACTAGCGGCCGTTTCCTATAGATATGCGGTGCCATACCAGCACCCAAGCAGACCGATCATCGAACCAAGTTAATTGGCTAATTTCACACTCTCTAAGGTGACTAGTAGACTGTTCGGTTTCATTATTTGTGGGTCGTGATGTAATCAGCGTGATCCTCCACGTCAACGCTGGTGCTCCAGTGTGACTCAGAGGCACTAATCTTGTGTCATTATTCACCGGGCCAATGCTACCAACACGAAGGGTCCGCGAATCTGCTTGCAGCGAAGATCGGAACAGCGCTGCTTCTGAGCAACGCAGTCCGTGAATATTATTTTCGTTGTAAGCTTGGAAATAGTCTAGGCTATAGAAAGATAGATAATACAGCACATAAAACAGAAAAATAGCAATCTAATAAAATGTGCATTCAGCCATTTGCAACTACCGGTTTTTCTAGTGCTCAGTAAAATAAATCTGTCTTGTAAGTTCGAAGGGTTTCTGTTATCCTCTTACTTATTTTCCGATCGACTTTCTCCCAGTGGAGGATGATTTTTCAAGAAAATCCCGAAGTCCTGCTGCCCGTGATCAGCAGCAAGGCCCGAGCACAAAGTCACACATACTTTGTTCCATTTCTCGATTCCGTAGACCACATGGAGACTCAGTGCTTCAGGGTCAACCCTGAATATTGATAGCCAAGTTTTCAGCTGTCCTCCAGTCTGGAGACGCCATTCCGAGCACGTTAATGGAGATTTCGAAGAAACCGGAATCTTCTTTGCAGATGGAGTCTCCACACCAGTGTGGTCGGACCGCCTGGAGTAAATTGGAAAGGCATAGAATATTGTGGCAATTTTACTTGAAACCGTCATCAGATACGTGTTTACAGTAATCGCTGTACGCACCAGTAGTCAAATACGTCGGGCTCGTGAAGAATTTCTCCTCAGGGAGGTCAGGTCTCGTGTAGACGTGGGTAGATGTCGGACGACCGGATTGTATTTGCGGAGCCTCTTTCGAAAGCTGTGTTCTGAGTATGCCCATAGACCCAAGTGGAACTTCATGAAAGTCCTCCTAGCGGGATCGCCTATTTTTACCGCGCTCAGTCATTCGGAAAGGTGTCATAACTCGAATACTTGAAAAAATCGGCTTGATTTACAGACCTTCCGTTGACGATAAGTAGCTCGGATTCAGCGTCCGTGCGTGAGATGAAGGATTTAAGCGTTTCAGTATTTATTTCCAGTTCTACTGGCGAATCGTCGTGACCGATGTGATCAAAAGTTCGACCTTTGCTCGAGTCGACAATGTCATGGTCAATTTTCATCAAACACTTGGTACGCCTAGAAAGTCGCTGATGGTATGTAACAAACATTTTCCGAATTGAAAACTCATGGATTTTTTTCGATTACCGGAGTTTAAATCAAAGACTGTCGTCTGCTCCGCAGACTCTGACGCGAGTTTCTTTGCTTTGATAGTAGACTCTAATGAGATTCACTATCTTGTCTTGCAAGCCATCGGTTTTTAAGTCATCATCATCATCAAAGACAGCAACATCACTGTTGCCGCTAATGCTTCACTGCCGTACAACCATAAAGTTTGTCTAGTTATATATATATA
>NW_008751785.1:245664-303924 GCF_000715545.1 Opisthorchis viverrini
ATGACACTTGAGTAGAGAAATGCATTCGGACACTTCTGAGACTGAAGGCGGCTCCATATTTACGGTCCACCTTTCTGTTGAAGGCAAGGTTTCTGGAGTGGAGGTGGCAGATGGCCAGCTGAACTGCTGCTCGAAGTACTGTGCCCAGCGGTATAAACGTTCTGCTTCGTTGCATATCAAGGAGCCATTCTTGTCCCTGATTGTTTCACCGACAAGAGCTTTCTGAGGACCAGTCGAACGAATCAAGTGGAACAATTTGCGCACGTTTCCAGCATACTTTGCATCTTCCATTTCTTCGACCTTTCGGGTCCACCAAGCTTCTCGGACACTCAGTTTCACCTGGCATCGGATGATGCGCCGGGTGGAGTTGTGGTGGCGACCAGGTGGAATCTGTCGCCGGGTCTCCAGCAAGGACACGGTCCTATCAGAGATCCAATGCTTGGATGAGGTTGGCCGGGTTGTACCGCAAGCAGACGCTCCTGCTTTGAGAAGCGCCTTGGATACTTTCTTCCAGTGGCCGTTTATATCCGACACCGTACCGTCCGGCATGCATTCGAGGAGCTGGTTTTGATAGATTCGTTTGGTTTCTGGGTCCACTAGGTTCTCAATGGCTAGGTGAGGTGTGCGCGTTTCGCGTACACCTGAGAAGCGCAATGAAAAGCAGCGGCGTACAAGTGAATGGTCGGAGTCCACGCCGGTGTTCCAGAAGGAGCGGCAGGCGGTGATCGACCCTCGCCACCGATAACTGACGGCGATGTGGTCTATTTGGATTCGGCGCTGGTTTGATGGTGGGCACCACGTTGTCAAGCGATTTCCGCTGTTCCGAAAATTCGTACTGCAAAGGAACAGTCTGTGATCGGCACACATCTGAAGTAGACGGCCTCCGTTGTCCGTGGGTCTCGTGTCCAAACCAAGACGACCACCCAATCGGGCCTCAGCAGCGCTTAGTCTACCTACCTGGGCGTTCATATCACCAGCAACCACAACGATATCTGAGCTTTTAGCCTGTTGTAGAAGGGCACCTAGAGCGTCATAGAAACTGTCCTTGGCAGATTCAGAGCTACAGTCAGTTGGGGCGTAAGCAGAAACAATAAACAAGGTGCGATGAACCTCACTTCCTCTAGATTCTCTCACCGATGTTGCCAAACGAACCGCACAGAGGCGACTGTCTACGGGTATCCAATCAAGCAGAGACGCTTCCGCTCGTTCGCTCAATACAATACCCACCCCAGCATATCCAGCTGCAGCGGCCTCTGCATCACCAGAGGTGCGCAGTCGGAACCTGGAAGAGAGCGAGGGGGCAGTCAGTTCGATTACAGTACTTGCGTCCTGCGTCCTTGTTTCTGACAGACAACATACATCAATACAGAGGGAATCCAGCGTACGCGCAAGAGCCACCTGTTGACCTGCTTGCTTCAGTGTGCGAACATTGAAAGTGGCTAAGTAGACAGGCTTTCGGGGTTTGAAAACAGACTTCGAAGTGTTTAGGGTTGTAACTGAACTCGGACGTGCAGAAGCTGCAGCTGAGTGTGATGCAGGGCGAGCAAAACGGTCAGTCCTAGAGCTGGGACCTGCGGATAAAGTATTCAAATTTGGGCGGGGGAGGGTGGAAGACGGAAAACGTGAAAGTGTAAGAAGGGAGGCGTCAGCAGTAGCATGCTTTTGCTTACCCGCCCTGCTGTATGCAGCAAGTAAGGCGACCCGGCTGATGGCACCCTGCGACGACCGATGTGGCATGAGAGTATTGTTAGTTGTGTAGGCCATGGTTGTACGAGGGCTGAGATACTGCCAGGGCGCCCACACCTAGACAGGAGGACGTTTAGGGTTCTCAACCAAAGCCTTTGGCTCAAAAGCCTAACCGCAAGGCAGCGATTTCCGGCTGGAAATGCAAGTACATTACCTTCTTTTTTTACGGAACAAGTTGCCGTACATGTTCCAACCCCCAACCTGGAGGGCCAGGAGACTGTGTTCGTCGGACCTCTGCCCATGGACCAACCTGGTAAGAGAGACTCTGTGAGTATCGTGCGGATACTCCCCAGTACAGCTCAATAGGTCTCCGAGGTACACAAACCGCCACACCACGGTAAGGTCCAGTCTCTTCGTGACGGGGTTTTTCCACCAAATACTGTGCGGAAGTCAGTGAAACTAGTGAAACACAACACATCGTGAATATTTGATTTATGTAACCTCCCAAATGGGGGCCTATCTGATTCAGTCTGACAGAAGGCGTTCTTACTCCTCTGGGGCAGTTCAGCAGTGCTATGGTAAATATGTTGACTGGGATATTTCAGTAGTTCTCGTGTACCATTCTGTCACCTTTTGGCCATCAGAAACAGTTTATGGATATCCCAATCCGCTGAAGAAATCTCAACATCCCGTACCCAGGACAGCATTTTGTGACACGCTAAAGCACTACCGATAAACGGTTTGTAGATTCCTTTTCTGCATCTACACCTGGGGACTTCCTCGTTACGACTATGATTATTATCTCTCCTTCATCCTAGCTAGAAGAGACGTGCTGATCTATACGGCTTATTGACCATGTTATCTATGACGTGTAGTTGTTTGGTGTGGTGAAAGTGTTCATTTCAGGTTTTCTGTGCAATCCGTTATTAGTTGACCGTGAAAATATCAAAGATTATTTTGTTGAACTTGTTTCGACGGGTGCTGCCGCCTGAAACAACTACGTTCCAGCAACCATCGGGATAATTGTGCTTTCTGCACCTAATAACATGGATTATTATGGTAGTCAAACATCCCTTCATAAGAGCTTTCTCTGTGGCTCCCAAGAAAGCTAGGCCTTATGAATACTGCTGTTAAGGCCAACAGCGCACAGACCTCAGTTGTCACTTGATCCACAGTGCCACAGTTATTAGGAAGATTCCACGCCTGGACTTCGAACCGAAATGAGGTTTTCTTTTCTCCACTTTAAAAAGGCCCTCTCAAAGTCCACTCCATCATCCTATAAACCAATTAATCATTGGCTAGGGGGGCTCTGGTGATGGTACAACCAGACCATCGAGTCTTGGCTGTCAACTGAGTGTCCTACAAAATGATACATTGCTCCAACGACGATATTCATACATAATTGGACTAATATGAACTCACTGTATACTCTGGAACATACTTTCTTCCTTTAACTGGTGTGCATGAAATATCTGTGGAGCCTAATGGTGCAGTTGTTTTGTGTGTGCATTAAACTGATCCCTTCGGTGGAAAATTGTACCATATTCAGTACTACTTTTTCATAAAGTCAAGCTTGGTAACCGGGGGGAGGGGCAACCAGCTTCGTTGATTACATTTTTTTACCACATACCCGCTTCAGGAACTCTTAACAGCAGCCTCCTACCGGAGTTTTGCAGACTCTCTTCTTGAAAGATAACGTCCCTCCAATGAAAACCTCCAGCATATGGTGTTGAAAATATTTGTAATCCAAGAACAGAAAGGAAACCCCCGCTTCTGCTGTCTTGGAAACTGAATCGTTTTATTGGACAGCGCTGCCTCCTGAGCTTACTTGTTCGGTGGACAGTCTTCTCCGGCATCCACATTCAAACGATAACTGTCCCTACTTTTCACTTACCTTCCCTCATACAGTTAGAGAGAAATTTGTAAATTTTTGGCTTTTCTAAAATGGACTTTTTACTCAGAGGTTCTCAATACCTCATCGAGACCCCATCTGGCAGTGTACCGTCATTTTTCATTTCAATACCAATGAATCTTTCGTGCTAAAACTGAATTGGAATTCAACCCAATCCTAGTCAGTCGTTGAAGTTCTCACCTTGTCCTCAGTTTAATCGATATTTCATTCCTGTCACTGAATCATGTCAGTTCTGTTTACTTCGTTAACCCCAAAATAGAACCTTTGTGTTGTCTGCCCGGATCAATTATTAATTCCTTAATTTTTCGGTGTCTCTCTGTTGACATCCAATGCCCACTATTAAAATCCTCAACGGCTGCGCGATTTCGCTGTATCAAACAAGTCCACTGTGATCTTTCCGGCCATAAATTCCAGGAATCGTCCATGAATTCCAAAACAGAAACTTACCTGGTAATGTTTTGGAATATTGGTAGCTCGGGTGTATTGTTGGTAATTGGATCAGGTGGCTGTTGATCTGCTCGCCGAGCTTGGTAATTGATTTGCAAACGTTTCGTCACCATTCGAGGAGACATCTTCAGTGCGCTGTTGAAGGACTCATAAATAGCGTTATTTCAAGGAACTACTCGGACACCTTGAATATCGTCCGAAAGGAACGAATGTGGCACATCCATTTGGAAATTATTACAAACGAAGGATTCTGTTTATTCTCCAGTTACCGTTGTCTGGCTTATCTGAATATTCGCCTAATTCGGTGATCTAATGTCAAATGATAGGTGTGGGCGTTCTTAGACAATGTCTACTTGGCCAGTAGTTTTTAGCCATTCAAGAAATTCCCGCAAGAAGTCTTTCTATAACTTTTTAAAACTACGCGAAAATCCAACTGCGACGTAATATTTTCTGAAACTCTGAGGATCTCATCTACTTCCACTCCTATCGTGGCAAGTAACCGGCCGGGAAACGTGGTCTTAATTTGTGCTGTGTGGTCACTGTGCTAGACGAAAAACGTCAGCATGCTACATCATCAATCATAATATGTTCTTATCACACGCACGAAGTTTCGTTTGACTGGAAATGTTGAGGCGCCGGATTTTCGAAGCCGGTAAGAGACATGCATCACTACTTTACTCTAGGACTGCCTGTACAGAAATATTATATACGGGCTCTTGTGGCCTTAGATCGATTCACGACGCCTCTAAGAATGCCAGTCCAGTACAAGTACGATGAGTATCCGCCTTGTTATCAATAGCCTCTTCAACTTACATCCCAGGCTTCAAGGCCATAACGAACATACGGTTCATGCCGACCAAGTGGCAACAACCTACCAGATCGAGTTTGAGGCCATCCAGGAACCGTAGCCCGATAGTAAAAACAATATCTTATGCCTATTCTAACTGTCGAACTTCCCTTCGTAGGAGCAGCTCAATACTTCCAAAGAATTTTTTATCTCCAAAGACATCATTTGAAAATTCAGTGACAGCTGCATCGCCTGGCATGAGCGATCTCGCATACACTTATCGCACTTCACCCATAATGTTGGATGTTTTACACACTAAACGAAGGGTGCGTGTACAATACAAAACTGACGCCGACCCAGGTACATCTTCTCCTATTAAATACTTACAGACTGCGATCCGGTCAACGGTAGGTATAGCAGTGTTAAATCCGAATACACAGAATGAAGATTCAGACTAAACAACCGTATCCTACTAACCTATATTTGTCCGGCACCGTTTGCCCCATTCCTGACGTTTTCATGGTCTGCTTTACTTGATGAACTATCATAAAAAAATTCTGTCTCAGAACCACATTGCTGTCAAGTTGGGCTGACTGTAAGAACGGATAATCTCATGAATGGAAATAGCCATGGTTGTGTATCATTCTCCCAAGAATTCGTTTTTAATCTGCTCGCCGAGTTTGGTGGTTGGATTGCAAACATTTATTCACCAATCGGGATGATATCTTCGGTGAGTTCCACATAAGAAACAAAGATGGCGGCGTTGGGTTACGTCGCCTCCAATGTATGTCTAATCTGATTCATTGCCCGAAGTAGTCTCATGTCTCGAACGCCGGGCTTCGCGCGCTTCCATAAAGTCCGAGGCATCATAACTTCTTATCGATTTTATTGTTTCTCAGCGGTAGGCCGGAGTCTGGCGAAGTGATTTCGAGAAGGTACCCTTCAAACCATCCACGTCCTTTTTTTAAAAAAAATGACTCGGAGTTCCCATAAACTGACTGCAGTCATTCTTGACCGATTCAGTGGCAATGATCTGCACTCGTAATGCTGTTCTGTCCGTAGTACTCGAGGGTGGATAGCACGAAGGCCATTGATATAAATGAACTCGCGGTGAAAGGCACCGGGATAGGCTGCCACATCTGGACCGGTTTTCAGGTCGACAGGGTTGCTTTCACCGTAGCTAAAACGAAGGCGATCCTATTCGATTCCAGATCCGTGGCCTGGTAGTTTAGTTGTTGGACTTCAGTATTAGGCTATTTGTGCTCATCAAGCTTCCGAAATTCAGGACCTTGAATTCAAAAAGTTACAACAGCTGAGGGTGTTTTGTACGGATGCCACGTGAGGCACATTCAGCAGGGTTCACGTTGGCTGGAACATATCTCCATTGAGAAGTGTTGGTATTTCCATGTATGGAAATAACCTGCTGGCCACAAAAGTTTTAAACGTCGAACTTGTACTAAAAATATAATGCAGCACAACCACTGAGTCAGTCCAAAAGTATACTTTGTTAAACCGGGCTTCTAGTTGCTTCACCAGGTGACGCATTAGTCTAACCGCCAATACCGCAACCTGAAGTTCGAGGCGAAGAATAGTTACTGGCTCGAGGGGCGCTACTCTTGATTTCCCCATCAAAAAACTGCAGCGAACTTGCTCTACTGACTCACATCTCAGGTAGGCTACGGCTCCATAACCGACCTCGGATACGTCAGAGAAAACATGCAACGACTGATGTTCGAGAGCAAACTGTTAATGAATAACTAATGACTCAACAATTTGAATGTCATTTCTCCATTTTCTCCAAGCCACTTCAACATCTTGATTTACTGCTTTATCCCAGCCACAAATTGATCGACGGAGCTCTTGTAACAATTGTTTTGGCTGTAACAATAGGGGCAAAACGTAGCCCAAAGGATCATATCACGAAACCGCACAGGAGAGAATATCTCTCTTAGTGACTGGACGCGCCGGCATCGCTAGTTTAAACTTGAAACTTCTGAAACATCAGTAGTCTTAAGGTTTTGTGTTTCAGTGTAATGTGTTTGAAGACAACGAATCGGCAGCGTTCTCGTAGGCTGGTATCTAGTAGGAAACCTCATCGCTGTTGGGACAGTACCAAAAAATCCCTCATCGTTCTTTCGGGCGATAGGCCAATTTGGTGCCGAGAGGGTCTTAAAGCTGAAAAGTTATTTATTTTCCTAGACGTCTCTTGGGAATAGGCCAATGTGGGAGAAGAAAATAATGGGTGGCTGGCTTCTTCGATTTGACGTAATTAGGTTCAGTATCCGAGTTCTTCTTGTCTCCTGTGTTGCAGTCGGCCTGTGCAAAACACCAGTGACTTGTGTAAACCCAAAAGCACTTCAGTAGGTGTCAGATTCCCAACCTGATTCATTTGCATTTTGCGTTTGACTGGTGAGAGAAAACGTTTCAAAATGCGAAAGTAGATGACAGCTTCTTTGCTTCGTTTGTCCGTTGGAAAGGTGCAAACTGACGCACGGGTTTCAGTATAATTTATGAGAGAGGGAATAGGTTTGTGCTCCAAAAAACAACATGTTGGATAAGCGTCAGCTGTGTTTAACCAAATCTCTTATAAACGCAGGATATTTCAAAGTAGACTTTTTGACCGTAGCCGCACTTGTTCCCTGTCAAACCAACAACAAGAAACACCATAGCAATACTGTAAAAAGTTGTCATAAGCACATGGTTAAACTAGTGATTTTTGTGATATCCTTGACCACTTTAACATGAAACCCATTATACAGCCGCAAATTCGTAGATTTTTTGCTTACTTAACTTAACTTGTTTAACTCAATTCTTACACTTCAAACGGTTCTGTGTGTATGCCACCAAAAAACAGCAAAGGAGTCCAACAAAACGAATAAACGTTGTCAGTGTGTGCTTCTCCTATCGGTCGCGCATGCATATTGTTGAAGCTGGCGACCAAGAGAATTTACAATCCACTTATAGCTTCACTCAATAGGTTTTGGTACGAAAAGTCAATTGTCTATAATTTCTGAATAGGCGAAGACCTCTTGGCTTGCGTGCGTAAGTACTAACTGTCAACAAAACAGATGCCTAACAGCCTCAATTGTATTTTTTACTGCATACATTTTTGAGATGTTGTGAAAGTTGGGAGCAGCAATTGAACATTTTTTAGGAGTGGTCGCTTTTAGGAGTGTCTTTCCGGCAAACAATAGCAGCAGTTTGACCAATTAGAGCTGTAAACCCTCAAGGTTCTCTTGAGTGAACTTTCGTTTGTTTCTGTCGGTTTTCTTGATTCGATTTACATTTGGTGAATTCGTTACTATGAAAAAGTCTAGAAATTCCCATGGTTTCACACAACGTAAACCAAGACCGCCTCCTGGATATCGCAACTAACAACTCGTTCATACGTAGGGTAAGCTAATCAACTAGAAGGGAGAATTAGTTTATCGAACTGAAAAATGGTCAACGTAGTCAAAGTTTTTGTTAAAACGTAAAATTTGACAGTCGCGTAGAATTAAGAGCCGATTGACTGGCCACGTGATTTTCGGTCAGTCCAGGAAGTCTCTGATCAAAAAATTGAGGCTTGTGGAATCCAGTGGCCTAGACACCAGTTAAGCTTTTGTATCTGGAGTCTTACGAAACTCTATAAAATCTGTGACTACGATACAAAAAACTGTGATCTTCTGTGTATCGTATCGCGGCAAGAACTACGCAAATCGACGGTAACCGATTTGACTGCGTATGAGCTCTTTCCAGCCATCGGTGCTTCAAGACCGTTCCCCGTAGGCACCAACTTAGTCTTCTTTGTCTTAGCTGAGGAAACCAAGTAACCCTGTCGCCCTACTCCACCAGTTGAGAGCTAATCACACTGCTGATCAGCCGCTCTTGGCCGAAGGTCGTGGATTTGAAACTGAGTTTCTTGAGATGCCGAATGCTGATAATTCTCAATAAGGATGAGACAGCTGTACAGTGCTTCTTTGATTTCAGCCTGGATTGGCTTAGATGATAGAACAAACTCTTAATTAACAATTGCCGAATCTCCGCACACAATAGTCAAGTGATCGAACTTTTCTTATCTATTTACTACAAAGTACCCTTTTAGCTCATCAACCGACAAGAAGATTACTACTGATTCATTTATTCCATCGAGATTATTTTGCTGTGCTCAGTGGCACCATTTACTGAACTGATCATGGCATTTGTGGAATTTCGGCCCATTGCTCTGGTATCAAAACACCTGTTGATGTTAGTCAAAAACCTTTTGTTGTTCCTGAAACTAACAGTGTAAAATGCCATTGTGGGTTTGTTATAACCAGTTCTGGTATTTTAGTGTCCCATCTTCTTGACAACTGGTCATGTGGGCAGTCCGGCCATGCACCCTGTCGAAGAACTTCCCCGATCGATCACCGTGGCAGTTACTGTGCTGCTGTTACCTACTCCGACTGTCACGTGTGCGTTGGTGCCAACTTTCCCGCAGTTCAGCTGGTCAATATCTTGGTCCACACAAATTTGCTGCATTCCGTCCTTCTGTCGCTTTGAACAAAATTGATAAATATAGGGATTAATCAGGCCAAGCAGAAATAAGTGCCCACCGATTCTCTATAATTCGCTTCCGGTAAGTCTGTAAAAGCTGCATGTTTTCAGTACAAACGGGAGCTAGTTCAATTTGTTTCATGCGTTTGAAGGGCGCCGTAAGGCTAAAGTCAACTTAGGCGCCTGAAATCACGCAGACGACAAGGTAATCCTTCGTAAGTGCTCAAGAAAACTCATACATGCCATAAAGAGTGAGTGTATATGAGTGGGTGTGTAAAGAGTGAGTGTATATGAGTGGGTGAAAAACCATATCAGTCTGTTATTCATCTGTCGAATTTCCCATGTCTGATGTACCTCTCCGCTTTTCAAAGAATATCCATACTGAAATAATACCGAATCCTTCAAAGTTCATTCATGTAGAGTGCTGTTTACGTGCTTTCCCATGAGTGAGCAAATGGCAATAATTTTGACGGAAGACACTACTCATAAATTAGCTGGAAACTGGGCGAGATCCCCCACCGGATTCGTTATTCTTGAGGCTCATCAGGCGCAATCCTGAGTTCCCAAGCGAATGCACTTCTCAAATGCCGTATGGTATGGGTTCAAGTAAAACATACGGTTGACGGGAACAACGTCACCTGATAAGCCCCAAGATTGGCAAAACCGGTCGTGGATTATCTAAAAGTTTCCAGCAACCTTATGAGTAGTGTGCCCCCTGAAGTACATATACTGCGTTATCTCGAATATTGTATCAACTAAGAAATGAGGCGACCTTTTTCAGCACATCCAACTGAAAAATATCCTCAGCGAAAGATTTAGCTGAAACCGATTGAGTCACTGGGTAACACCAATTTGCTCTGCAAATGAGTCGCCTTACGTGAATCATGCTGGATCGTTGATCTGTAATTAGGATATGCTGCCTGAAAGCAATGAACAACCCAAACGCTGTGTAAGACAGACTCTTCACATAAAATTTCTGTTCCGACCGAACTTTACATCAACAATAAGCCTACGCAAGAGACACCCAGGAGATTGTTTCCCTTAAAAAGAGGTTCGCACCTTCATGAAGAATAAAAAAAGGTTAGAATATATGGTGCCCCCAGATAGAGGGAAATATCTCCGAAGTAATCCATTTATATGTTATAAAGAGCATTCGCAGATGTAAAACGGGCTCCTGAAGATTTTGACATTCTCAATTTCCCTCTACTTTGCTTTCTGGACTCAGTTTTCAAGAGTATCGTGGAACCGTGATAAGTCGGAAATTAACAACTGGGATCGGAAATGAAAATATGTTTATTTCCAGAGTTTAAACCCGAATTGCTCACCAAAGTAAACTGTAACACATCTAAATTACCTACCAAAAAAGAATGCAAGGATAATTCATTGATGTGGGATCGTCTTTCCCCTCTCCTATATCCATACGGTAATTTCAGTTTTACCATATTTTGTACAAGAATTGAGCTAAATTTGCATTATTATTTATGATGGAAGGATGTGGGTGGAATTGGATTTGTCGGTCAACGATGGTTGAACCACTGGGTTCTTGTGTATTGCTGATCGGCCGTAGACAGTTCCGCCGAGCGCACGTGGTCCTGTGTACGAGCCCGTGGTTCCATTGTAGTATCCAGAGAACTATATCAGCGCCGGACACGCACAGGTCTATTGGGAGTCATCAGTTGGCCCAAACGGGATGGTAGAACGCTGAGCGCTGGTACCAAGTACTTTGTATGGTGTCGTCCGTCAGTACCTTCAAATTTCAGTGTGGTGCTTTATCTCCTCCAATAGCATTTTCGAGATGGTCATATATAACGTGTAGGTAGTTCATCATCCGTCTGACCACCGATTTATGTACGTAGGATGACAACATTTTAGGCAGGCACTAATTAGGAGTTGAAACAAAATTACACTGGTTTTACTTGGCTAGGTATAGCTGGTAGGTCGATGATTCACAAGATCGATCCTGCTAAGACATATGCGTGCGCATTAGCGACCGAGTACTCGCTAAGGGGATTGACCTCCTTGCAAGGCTCTCGTTTGTTTGCGGCACTGAGAAGTATGCTGTCTCAAAGCTTGTCACAGATACTTTGGAATCTGTTTTCTAGTTTTTGCCGTCGATTGCCGCATGTTCTAATTTACCTGAAGGTTTTCTCAGCGAAAAACCTTCCAGCGTCCTCAATTCCGAACTCCACACATTAGATGACAGTGGAACTCAGCCTTCAAGCATTTGCCTAAAATAGCCTAACCAAAGGAAATGATCGCGAATCAGATTGCATTAATGCTCAATAACACTTGCTATTCGGAACAATTCGACGTTCGAGATATAGTCAATCGGTTGTTCCGGAAAGAGTTTGTTCGGGCACTGCAAACGAACCCAGTCAAGGGTCTCTAGCGTTTTGATTTTACCGGCATCCAGACGTAGAGACGATACGCTAGTCTGATACACTGCATGTTTTCGTGTTGATTCTAGGTTGATTATTATTCCAGCCACGTTTGTAGGGGCAGCCGAACGCCTTCATGACATTTGCAATTAGTGCGTCCAGTTACATGTCGTATTTTGGGCCTATGTTAGTGCCGATCAGACGGAAATTCACACAGCGTCCTATCTCACAACCATTTGCTTGAATCCCTAGCATCTTATTTTGAGGCTCTTATACAGGGCAATGTGACGCAACTATCTTAGAAACATTTATATTTGACGAGGAACTAGATGCCGCCGAAACAAACAAACAGAGGGAAGGTATGGCGCAGCAATCCCCCAAAAAGTAGCATATGGTCCTCGAATTCATGAAGCCGTGTTTCGGCTTCAAAATGAACAAACGGCCGTCTGACTGCTATGGAACAGAAAATAATATACCAATGTAAAATACAAAAAATAGTTACTCTGCTATTCCTAGCAGTCTTGGAATACATGGGGTCAGGAAAACATAACCAGAAGAACGGCAGTCAATTTCAGAGGAAAATCCACGAACGACAGATACCGGGGTATCTCGGTAACACACTGTTCCAAACACAAGATTGATGTTGGCTGTCATTTTAGAGCATAATTAAAACCCAATTTTCCGAGACAAGCTGTTCGCCGGACCGCCCAGTGTCAAGTTGGAAGCAGTTCTCATATTCTGTCTCCGGTATTTTGGGTAATTAAAGATATCTTTTTATGAAAACGAAACTCGATCAATATCTTTCGAATGCTCTCTGCCAACAACAAGTAATGAAACAAGTTATCTTGGTGTGAACTGCATCCTTCGAGGAATACAGCATATGACTTTCTTTGCCCAACTCGGCTGTATGTTATTCTATCCAATGAAAATCTAACTGTGGAGTCGCCTAGATCAACATAAATTTGTTTTGAGCTCCCAGAATGCATCTCACTTACACAACAGACAAATATTTCGCTCTGAAAAATTGGTCTAGAAAATATCAGTCTGAATGTGGTATTTTTTATGCCGATTCCATTTGCCTCCAGAACAATGTATCGACGGCTTGCTCAGACTGCAGTACTTGCATAAAAAGTCTAACTTTCGTCTTATCAGGTTAAGATAATAGATCCACAATTACAGTTCACTGTTGTTCTCTGCAGATACGAATCCGCCAGTAGTCTGGTTGCGCCTTCTGGATTTTTAGCAGCGTTTGTTGATGTGCGGTATCATCTCATCGGCTACGAGATATTTCAGTGATAGCTTGAAAAAGGTCACTTTTAGATGCATTCGGACAGCGCTTATTGTTTTTTCAAAAAACTACCATCTGTAAATTACGTTATATACGTACCGTGTAATAGCATTCACCTGTTGGGGTACAGGTTACTTGAGGAATCTCCCTTGAGTAATACCATCTGCATGTCATTTTCAAGCGACCCCAAAAATCCGTATTATTTTCCACCCCTTTCCGCACTTCATTTTTAAATAGCGACATTAAATTGAACGGGGATTACTCTGTCTCGCTCGTGTATACAAGTCGACGACGTTTAATTTTAAATGTGAGAGATTGCGATGGGTATCGTCATTCAATTTTTGTTGCTGTTGTTGTTGTTTAAGCCATTAAGAGAATATTCCAAACTTCAGAATTGTTTTTCCTCATGATGTTGTTCGCCAACAAGAATTCACAGCAGTGTTTTTCTCAGACACATTAAATCTTGACCATTAACCAGTACTTCTGATGCATTTGTGAGTGCGTATTAGTGAATTTCCCCTCCGATGAGATCACCCGCCCGTGATCTAGACACATTAGTGCAACGTGATGAAACTGGCTATGAGTTATTAGTCACTGCATTTTATGCAGCTATAAACAGACGATTAATTTTGTATCTAAACAAACTAGAACTAGGAAATGGGCTAATTCTGATAAACAAACGAGAAAATCTGTCGTTCCCAGCAGCCCAAAGAAAATCGATTGGAAGTAAAATGCTGTATTCTTTATCATCTTCAAACCATGTTGTAACCGTGAGATATCTCAAAGATTTGTAGGCGCCTCTAATTAATTTGTTGACCAATGCAGTTCAACTGCAATAAAGCTGAACTCACTGATACATGAAAGTGCTCTGTCACTAGCATCTGTCATAGCAACCACTCAACATAATGGTCGGTCTCTAAATCTACCTATGTAACACACGTGATTTTTCACTGTGGGGGAGATTCATGAATTTCAGAACCTTGAAAATACTTCCTCTCTCTGAATATAGGCAGCCGGACACTTGGGTAAGAAGGCAGTAGGAAATTCCCGTGATGTTAAAGGTTCTCCCCCTTCAAGGCGTGTTGGTGGCTGTTATCCCGTTCATTGAGCTCAACTTCTACGGCCCTTCTGTACGTGAAAGGATCAGTGTTATTCCTTCTACGTGAAAATATGTTCATTGCTGGTGTTCACGTAGACTTAAGGTCACTGCAGTTAGGTCCAAAAGGACCGCTGTGAATGACAAATATTCTCAAAAGGATGGTGTCCTCGGTCAGTTTACGTGAAATTTTCTACAAAAACATTCCTCACTAAAACACGATACTTTTCAGCATTTTTCTGAAAGCTTCTGGCATCCGAGCTGACTGTCTTTGCTCTCGAAGAAACTCAAACTCACCCTGGACGTTGCGTGGTAAAACTAACAGTTGGTATGTGCGATGGGTACAATTGAAGGAGATTTTATCAATAACACGACGGCAATATACTTCGTGTGGCCAGTGCTAGAAGGTCGAAACTAGACTCCTGGTCTGAACAAATTTGGCAGGGATCCAGCTACTAAAGCTAGCGATTTTACGAACTTTTCTTTAATTTAGACGACTTTGCTATGCATCCACGACTCCTCGGGACAGGAAAGAATTTTCTAATCACACTCACTTGTTCCCCCTGTAAAACCGGATATACGTGATCTTTAAACGCCCCCTAGTATACTATTTGACTGTGGTCTGTTTGCCTCGTTCAACGGACAGAAACGGGATTCAAAATTATTGAAACGTCCTAACCCTAGACTTGGCTACTTCGGGGTTTATTTAGCTTTTTCATACTACGCCAATGCAAACAAGCCATCTGAGCCACATGAACTGTCACTTTGTTATCTGCAAACATCCATTTCTCCCATTCGTGATTCCGTAGGATACTGGAAATCGTACCAGTTTGACTGTATGCTTTGTTTGCACTCTATAGTGAATCACAGGTATTCCTTTATGCGTTTTAAACACACAGAACTCCCTAGGCACGCCTAAACGTCAAGCCTGAATTGAGGAATCTACTTTGCGTAGAAAGTGCCTGTGATCTGGAAACTTACAGCCTTTGACAAAACCGCAATACGGTGCATAGTTTAGGCCTAAAGCGGTAGGTTTTCTTAGTAGCTCACCTTGAGGATTTTACAAGGCAACTATTTACCGAAATTCCGGATCAAGTGACTTTCATTGCTGTGTATTCTTGTATCCCTGTAGGAGAACACAACTTCCAACAAAGACAACGCGGGTATTGTGTCGAGTTCGACCAACTGGTGTATAGTTCATCTTGAAAACAGTATTCATCAAAAATGAAATAACACTGCAGTCACTATTTAACCGTGTCGCTGATCGACCTCTTTCAAAGTAGCTCAGACAAAGTTACCGAATGGATCAGTGAAGCGGCCTCAGTGAAGTTCATCCAACTTTCAGTACAGAACAACACCTTCAAGCGGCTATGTGAATAGCACACCTGAATTATTCATAAATATTTAATTATTGTGAAAAAGTCAGCTTGTGGCAGTCTGATTTTGGAACCACATAGAAGATCCGAGTGCTCTGGGTTGAACGAAGGAGTTTATGAACTAAGGGGTCACTCGCATACCGCGCCCAATAGGAAGTTTTGCATGCTATATATATATATATATATATATATATATATACGTTGGCTTCCTGTGGTGCATATGACGTTACGTACTAAAATTAAACAAAAACTTGCGTTTTGGAGACGAGTCCGCATCCCCACAAGACGTAATATTGCAAATTACGAGCCAGGTTCATGAAAAGTAATGTGCTTAGAGTTCACGATGACACATCTTAGATGAAGCGAGTTGCATGCTCTAACTTATCGTTTATTTCATCGCAAACAAACCGGGACGGGCTGAGCAAACAGACCTATGACCGATTGATGATTACGAGGAAAGTCCCACACACCATTGGTCACTAGCTGAAACATCCACATGCACTACAATATGAAAAAACGCCCCAAAAGATTGTCGGATCGATGCTTTCCACAAAAGGATTTATCTCTTGCCCCCTACTTGAAAAATGTTCTCCCAGAACCAAAAGGTTTACAGCTTCTGGTCCTCCAAAATGTCTTTTCGATGAAAAAGTAACTCAGTTTGAAGTGGAGTGCTTGCTAGGACATTAAATGTATACCCAGGTAAATATAATTTGGCTTTCAGTCAGTTTCCGTCACTTATTTAAAAGTATACTGATGTTTCTTACTTTGGTGAGATCAAAAGACTGAGGTGTTTATCAAGCCTAAACGTACGTAGCCGAACCATGTATACTGGCGCGACTGCTATAATAACCTGTACCACGGTCGGTTTGCTCAGTAAGAATGCGTGATGCATGTAAAACCTCACAATTCTTGATTAAGTATGTGTTTCTATGTAGCCCAAAAAAGTGTATTAGGGTACGGCTACCCAGTGTGTGCAGACAGACAAAGCCGGAGATATTCTCTTGTTCAACTGGCCAGAATAAGACTAATGGACTCGCAGGCCAAACATAGGCGCTTGACCAAGTGGCATTTTTGTTACATTATACACTTTTTCAAATGTCTCTCCTATTCATAGCATTGACGTTGTCCACGCTGGTTTGACTGTCGATTGTCTAGAGCAACGAAAGAGTCATCGCAGCAAGTTACCATCAGGTAAAGTAACATCATTGTCAAAATCCTGGCGGGCAGCAATCACTGATGAGAACTATTGTTCAAACTGGATAGCTTAGCTACTACTGGGTCCGAAAACTTGAGGCAAAATTCGAGAGAGATTGCCTTAGACGCAGTTTATAGCTTTACCACTATTCGGTGATTGTTGTTTCTGGAGAACAATCACAACAGCTGTTCAAATTCTTCGCTTGTGCAGGGAAAATAAATGAAAGTGAGAATGTGGATAGGTGTGAATTCCGCAAATCACGCAGTCATCTATGACTGATCAGGAGTTGTTTAGCAGAATACAGGCCTCCGTACCTCTGCCTGACCGTGATGTTCTGACAGGTGGGTAAGTCTATCAAAACAACCGGGATGGTTACTGGATCGTCGTTCGAGCCTTCGGACAAGCCAATCTCATCCCTCAAGCGTGAACACGTTCACTGTTTATACGTGATAAATCAGATTCCTCCAGCCTGCAACTTGCAAGTCAAATGTCTGAAATTCAAAGCCCGGCGGGGACAAGCATATGAACTACTGATGAGTCCTGTTAGGAAAGAAACGCCAGTCCGGCGCTGCCTCTTTTAACTGCGTTCGCAAGGCAACCGCATGAAAGGAAAACTATTCAAAAGAGTGACTTTAATGTGAATTCCACAAATCCACCAGCCACCTATAACTAATTCCGTTTAGTTATGATTTGATCTCGTTTGATCGACTGAGGATTCAGGTCTCCTTTCTCAATTATTCGTATACATCAAACTATTTCAGCCACGGTTCGGTTGTTCTAGTTCTACCTGGTTCGCCCGGACAAGTTGCGTGTGTATACATAGGAACTAAGTGAATTACCGTGGCTATGTTCTGATCAGTTTGCTTTGCAATTTGTTTTTTTTTCAGCAGAACGTTAATCTAAATACATGGATTGGTACCAAAGCACAGTGAGGAGATTTTTCGGTTGCTTTTAAAGTACACACTGAACTAAATGGATACTACTGTATTTTCACATCTCGTATGCTGCCTATTGACATGGATCTTTAGCTAGACTGATTTATTTTGTGTTCATGGGCAAAGCTCGCAGAACTGAGAGGGTTTAAAACTGACGACCGGATGTTTACCTGCTGGCTGGGATATCAACAATTCAGCTTAACTCTGAGCGGAAACACTATCGATTTGATGTCGTCTATTTAAGTTAGGTCAGATACGGACAGTCTTTCTAATGCCATCGAATTTTTTGGGCTGCTTGGACGCTATTGGTCTCGTTCGGACAATTCGACCGGTCAGACATATTCGTGGTAAGCGCTGTGAGTGTAAGTTGTTTTTTGCTTTAATGCAAGCTCGTAGGTTTGGGGCATAGCGAAGTCATTCTAACGTGTACATCTCACCAAAGAGGTTTTCGTCTATATAGAATTCACTGAAAATTTTGTGGAAGCCTTGTCTGGTACGGTCATCAGCGCTTAACTAATTGAGAAAGATGGAATTACCAATAGGCACTGTGTGACGTATATCAACTGAAACCGAAACATCAGTGAGTCGAGGGCAATTTGCCACATGGACGATGCAGGTCAGGCAGGAATGCTGCTTCTAATTGTATTTTCTTGATACAATCACTTACCTTTTGCTGTCATTTCAGTAGTCGTATAGACCCATCCAGTTTACCTGTGTCTTATTCAATTAGGCGTTTCCGCGCTCCGTGATTGGGTGAAAAAGACTCGAGTCCCCATAGAAGAATTCAGTAGTTCAGGGCAAACAATGGGTGATTGTAGCTGTTCTTCGCAAAAAGACATTTACAAAAAATAATAAAGGAAGGGTTCCCCCTTCTTAATCTATTATGGCCACCGTTTTAGAAGAAAGTGCATTTCCACTTCTAGTGTTTTATCACAGTGAAAGGCAGAACGATCGGCAGTAGAACCTAATTGGTAAGAACTTAAGTAAATGAACCAGGGATTGTTATGTTAAATCCCTCGGCTTTGACTGGTATAAAATTCATTCCACGAGAATTCCGCCGAACATGGCTAAGACGAATTCGACTCCAATGAGTTCATCAGACATTATTTGCATTGGAAAGAACGTTTTAAAAAGAATCAAATATAACGAGGTTTCGTGTTACGTCGCAAGAAGTATTTAGGACCAGGAGAGCAAGTGAAGTCTCGGAATATTTTCTAACGTGAGTTTGCAATGAATAAATGAATGGAGTTTAATACTCTCTGCCTCTGGCAGTTTGTGTAGACAATCATTGTGGGGGCTGAGTAAGCTTGGATTGCAATTTCTACGCATCCATCCGCATCTGCAACTTTATGGCTGGCTACTCTTTCATGCAATCAGATTTGAATAATATGGTTCAGCGCGCATTCTGATGATGAACATCGGTTTTGCCATCGGAATTGACCATTTCTGGGGGGAGACAAAGTGCAAGATGCAAATGGGCTCTCTCACAATCCGGTAAAAAGTTAGTAGAACGTCTTCTTCTAATTCGCCGTCACGTGACCGTCCTAAATTCGTCAGAGGAGAATAGCGAGAAAATCACAAAATTT
Source organism: Opisthorchis viverrini (assembly GCF_000715545.1). Classification (NCBI taxonomy): domain Eukaryota; kingdom Metazoa; phylum Platyhelminthes; class Trematoda; order Opisthorchiida; family Opisthorchiidae; genus Opisthorchis; species Opisthorchis viverrini. The sequence goes on from NW_008751785.1 coordinate 264,866, forward strand.
GTTTGAGTTTAGTGTGTTATCTGCTGTTAGCTGTATCTTATCTGAATTCCAGATGAAGGATTCTGCTAAAATTAATTTATCAAACTTCCTGCAGCTACCGGGATAACACTTTGGTTAAGTCAAGTTCCAAAAGCAGATCGAGCTGTAATAAATCGTTCCCCGTTATTTCTTCTTTTCCACCTCCCTCTCTATTTATTTTTGGCTTGCTACCATAGCACTTTTCATTCCATTATGTAAGGCAATAAAACCCTAATCTTAGTCAACAGTGTATGCACAAACATTGACATCTTACACAATAATAAATGAAGCTTTTTCACCTCACTCTTTTAACATGTATTGTAAGCATAGTACATCTAATCTGAGCAAATAAATCTGTTCTGTATTTACTTGGCCCACTTCGAACATCAACCAGCATCAGATAGAAGTCTCTAGTTCGTTCAAGCAACTTAATTACCTGAACTTAGTTTTTTAAGTATTCATTATCAAAGAAGGTTATGACATTACCTATTTATATATTAGCTGATCATGTAGAGTTCATTGAGGAATAAAAAGGTGGCAAAATAGTGCAATTCTGACTCATTATGACAGAAGATTTTTACCCGGAAGCTTCGCTAACTTGAAGGTTGACAATCAGGCTGGAAACGCTGACGGACTGTCGGTATATAATGCTCATTCCTTCTATACTACTCAAAGAAAAATGTATGATGGCACCTCTAATACTGGCCCAACTGAACACTAAGGCAACAGCTGCGCTAAGCATCCTGTTAAAAGAACTACAAATACGTCAGAGAAATTTGTTTTAATGTATTATTTAGTCATTTATGACAAGTGGGTGTGATGTGGATGAAGTAAGTTTGCAGATTTGTGTACGTATGACCAGGTGTTTTTAAAATTCTGTTGATAAGCCAACCCCCTGAGTCCCAAACAGAGTAAAAGTGGTAGAGTGGTGTCAATGTACTATATTCAGCCTTACCCATTTTCCAACGGTTCAACTACTTTTTGGCCTGCACTGATACAGTTTTGCAGTGATGTATGTAAAACAATGAGGATTTTCATGAATGGGCCATGAGGCTACCCGTGAATTTTCTAAGTCAATCCGATTTTGAAAATACCATCTACCTATTCACATATTTACACCTTTTCAAAAACAGGTATAAACTAATGAGTAGAGCAGCTGTTGCTAATGGCAAAACAGTGGCCACAATGATCAAGGGTATCTCCTAGTAGGTGTCAACACAAAAGGATTATAACGTCTGGATTTTTAGTTAAGATTGGCCCAACTCATGCTTGGGCAACCTGGCAGTATCGCATTCCCGTGCTTCCTTCAGGTAGCATGGCAGCTGGGCACCGAAATGGTGCAAAGCCACATTATGGCAACTGCACTAATGAGAAACCCGTAAACCGAACCCAGTGGCAAAACATCGTGATCATCTGCTCGAAGACCCGGGTTCTAATCCCAGAGTGGGTGCCTTCACATAGGTTGCCGTTTTGAAATCCATGTAAGCATATTGTCTAATAGATCAACAGACAATCTTTTGCTTTTTCACTGCAGCATGCATTTCTACCGCATCTCCAAATATTCATACGTCCGGATGGGCCAAACCCATCATCCCGTGAATTGTATAGTTTTCGTTTCCAGTGAATGATCTTATCCTTCAGAAAAGCCACCTGCCTGTCCAATCATCACATGTTTCAGTCACGCAGAGAATTTTCACATAATTTAGGGAATGGGACATTTTCATCAGCTTGCTAACTTAAAGCGGTCTAAAATATTCAAAATACCTGCACCGCTGGATGTTAGCATGCTTTGATCTTGTTCTCTTTTTGGGTCAGTAGACCGAAAGTTTGTTATGGCAGGACCAGGAGGGCGATTAAGGTAAAGCTGCCGGAGCTGTGAACTCAGTAATCTCCTTGGTAGGAAAACTTCCAGAATACCTCTCTAAAGAAGGTAGGCCTATCAAACCAAGAACTTCTTACCATGGAATACCCCTTAAAGGGAAATCCCCTCAGAACACAACTAGAAACGTCTTACAAGAAACAGTTACATTCCCCACATATTTGAATAACATGCTTTTTCGTTTTTTTACGGTAAGCCATATCATTGGATCATGTATAGGTAAAAGTGAACAGAACCGCCGCGAACAAGCTTTTAATGGGAAACAGTCGACTGATCCATGCTTGCTGACCTCAGGAGCGGAATTAGCCGGACAAAGTCAATGTAGTCGCCCTGCTGCCAGTTTGACGGTGATACTACTGATCGGTGGGCATGTGAGTAGTATCTTTTCTCGTACATCTGCTTTTCGTCTCTTGAAGAGTGAGATTTATTACGGCATTTCTGGAGTCGCTCTGTAGCATTTGCTTGCAATTGAGTAACAGTCAATGGATATCCAGGAAAGTTCAGGAAGACACTTTCAAGAAGAGGATGAATATTCAGTTTTGTAAACAAGATGCATATGAAAGTTTTGCTCCCCTGTCCAAATGTCCGTAACTGTTCAGTTGACATTTTCCAATAGATAACTTCGCAGCAAAGGCCTTCTTTCCCTCACCAGTTGTAAGTTCGGTAAGTGTCTCATGGATAAGGTGTGTCTGCCCAGCTTGGTCTGTAATTTAACGGTTGACTAAATGTGTACGGCATTTGGTTTAACTCATTTTTACTGAATGGAGTGAAAAACTCTTGTGACACGTGTCTCTCAGAGAGGATACACCAAGGATTAGGTCACACTAGGAAAGTATGACAGGAGTTTATGCACTGACTGTTTTGAGGGAAGCTGCGTCTTTCGTTCAGTGCCTGGTGTTCATTGCCAGATGTTTGACGCTCTTGCTAGCGTTTGGCTGAATCTAAGACCTAACTGTGACCCTACAAGTTTGCTTCCTCATTCCGCGAATGTAGTGTGCGTGTGTTCAGACAAGTGGTTTAGGGTCTAGCTATCACAGCACTAGTTAAATGAATGAATGAACGCTGTACGGCTTTTCAACACAAATTCATTTAGCAGAAAACGCATTGCGTTCGGAGATCCAGCTAAAATTTCATGTTTTTTTTTTGTTTTCAGCGACTGACAACCAAATCATCCGTTTGCCTAGTAGCTGGTGTACTTCGGAGGCTTTTTATGTAATGTTCTTCAACCGAATTAACGGTCTGCTTCAGAGCTAGGCAACGTCGTTGTTAAGGGTATTATGGTATTTTTTCAGAAGTAGAGCTACAATGAATATCCACTCAAGTCGCTACTGAGAACTATGAGACACATTTGGAGGTGCCTGAAGGGTATCTCAGAACCAGTTTCCTTCTATTGATCAGGACGGTGTCGGACTATTCGTTTGCCTAGCAAAACCTAGTTTTGAAAGCCGAATTGAGCAAACTCTCCCCAATTCTCTCTCTCCACATACGAATCGTGTGGTAACAGCTTCACTAACAGCGAAACCAGTGATCCAGAGCCAACCTAGTGGGTGCCACAAACATAGTCCTTGAGTGGTGACATGAATTTTCATCAGACTCCTCTGTTTCCTGTGCGAAAGAACCGTCGTATCTAAAAACAATATTGATATTTTCATTTCTCTTTGAAGATAGTATTATGATAAGCACTTTCTTTCTCAACAATTGAGACATTTAGTTGAGGTTACAAGCGGTATACTGGCGACCAGCATGAGCCAGACTGTACAGGTATTTGCTTTTTTATAGATCTATGGCTCACGATGTGGTGATACTATCCATGGAAAATGGTTGGATATGGCTTTTTGCCGCTTAGATTTTGCAGCTGACCTCAAAACTACAAGTTATTGGCCAAAAAATTGTGGCCTTTACGAGCGTCGTGTAGGGGGATATTCGAAAGTCTAAAAAGTCGGACAGTGTAAGACCCACACACCCAAGGACTGTTAACCAAAAATACCCCACAAAATTCGAAATTTAGCGAAAATGTTGTCACTGAAGTACAAAAGGTCTCCGGCAAAATTATGCGGTCCTCATGCACCTTGCGGCGTTGCCAACCTGCCTTCTCCCTTCGTGTTAAAGTAACACACGGTAACACACAGTAACAGTGAACGGTTTCGGTAGTCTGCAGAAGGCTGAATGATAATGCATCCTCGGAGAAATTTATTCGATTTCCCTGGCAAGCTCTTCATCTATTTCAGTGAAAAGAAAACGCTGGAAGTTAGTGCGTTCGACTGCGATGACTAGTGAAGTCATTAGGAGTTACCAGTTTCGAGTGATTGCTCCAGGTAGATTAGTTACTTCTGACAAATTTGTGAACTACTGAACCGTCCTGTAGTCACGCAATCCTTTTACATGCGTCCGGGATGTCCGCAGCACGTGGACAAATCGGACAATTGATGAAACGGTCCGGCATCAGTTACAATACGAAGACAACACGCAGTGAACAATTATGGGAACAGAACTTGCATACACTGCACACGTGTTCTTCTCGGGTAACTGAGCGCACAGACAAGAGACTAGCGCCTCGATTGGAGGAAAAACAGTCTATTTATGAAGGCTTTCCTGTGCCTCTAACCAAACCTTACCGAGAGATAGAGTTTCCGGGATGAGGCTCAAAGTTTATGAAAATTATATGAGAAGCAAACGAACTTAAATTTTCGATGTTCCACTTAATTTCTCCTACATGCAATGTGTATGTTTATCATCATCCGTAACTAGATTAATTGTGTTTGATTACGTGATATGTAGAGTTCGCATTCACATTAGTGCCACTTGAATAGGTCTCCTCCAGTTCTGGCCCAGTCACTTTAGTGAGTCTACAACAAAAATGGGAAGCACTGGGATCGAGTTAGGCTCTAACTAGTCTCTGTCAGCGGGTAATATCATTGACAGGCCTGAAACTCGAGACTCGTACATCTGACATACGAGGCAAGTGCGCTGATCCAGAATAATTGAACCGTGAGGGTATGTCGACTGGTATAACAATGGTTCCGCGAATACGAAGTATGCAACCGATCGCAAAGGGGCTTAAGGATTACCTGAAACTGTTTTCACTGATTAACGCCGCCGCATAACGTGTGAAAGTCAAGGAATGGAGCATAAGAATACAAAAATTCTGGATACCTTATCTTTCTTTACGAGAAGAGCACTCGTCAAGAAAGATCTTGGATAAAACAGATCCGGCACGTGAAGTTTTCCCTTTAAGTTTCCCTTTGGACAAACATCCCTATCGAGATTTTCAATTTCCAGTTGTTGTTCTTTCCCCTCCAAGTGGGAAATCACACATTCATCTTTGCCATTACTCCCACATTTACTGTCATGGTTCATGCCATGAACAGTGCGCGCAGAATAAATACTCATTATTCGCAGTACCTGCTTTCCGAGAGCCCTTGTGCAACCACCACCAGAACAATGTCTTCCCGGTCTACTTTTATGAGGCTGAGTTCTGAGTTTTTAGAACGCAGTATTCGGGAAAATTCTGGACACGATTCATTTGTAAGAACGCAGCAAGATGAAATCGCTACTCAGTAAATTTATGGTGAATTTCACGAAAATATTGAATTGTATGAATGCAGAACGTAGCGTATTGGAGTAATTACACACAGTTAGAGGACCTGAATGAAGACACTGATGGCGGTCACAACTATTCTAGGAAGATTAAAATGGTAAGAGCAATTACACATTTACAAAACGCGCCTCTTGATCAGTCTCTTCAAGATATGCTCAAGAGAGCTGATTATCTGCCACCTGGACTACATTTGAAGCTATTTTGTGGTTTTAAAGTTCCTCTACTTTTATCGCTCTTTCTTTCTACCAGTGAGAATGGTTTTGGTGTGTTTGCGTAAGAGCAATTGTTGGGTTTTCGGACATAATTAAAATACCATGCTTCAACTATCCCACATAGTCCCGTCACGATTTCTGGCCATTTTACTTCTTTCTGATGCGGGCTCTTTCTCATCCTCCGCCAGACCGAGTCTTCTGCCACTTCCTTCTTTTCAAACTTCGCATTCTGATCCAACTAATTGTCAATCAGTGGGACAGAGTAGGTCCCGATGAGTTATTTCACTTATTTGGGTAAATATTTTCGTCGGCTTCACCATCATATGAGGCGCATTACTGGTTTTTGGTCAGACCAAACTGACGAAGCTTTTGTGGCAAAAGCGAAACGTTACCCAGCAATAAATCTACTGATTGTCACCGAACTTTTATGAAAACGATAGTCCATAACTAGTTCCCATCTAGATTTTCCATAGCGCGTTTTCGTAAATAACGCAATATCTTCGGTGCATATACGACACGCGCTGCACTAGAACTTATTTATTACTATTTTACTCCACTAATTATATATTTAAACTTCATGCAAGTTTTAGTGTTTACATCGCTTTCGTTCTAACAGTCCTCTTCCTCTTGTGGCGCGATTATTCTCGCGCGAACACACCGAAATGGAAAACACTAGTTTCCCTCTTATTAGAGTAACTCAGCAGTGCGTATCCTTGCCTGCACCGGAGTAAGAACCCCACGCATCAGGTATGCGAAGTGAGCGCACCTGACACCTGAACAGGTGAACGCCGTCATGCTTGAGCACTGTGGCTGGTTATTCAGACCCCTCAGGCGTGGTAAATCAGGCGTGTCCAGCGTGTGCTGAGGTAGTAATGCCAACACCTTTACCTTGCATGTCAGATGACTAGGGTTCAAATGCCGGAACGGAAAGGAGTGTAGACTTCTGGTGAAATCTAATAAGAGCTAAATTCGAGTTCAGGGCGCACAAAAACAGAAGGATATTTTAAACGCGAGTGATGTGAATGCGGAACCCAGTTAGTTAGTGATTATGTTATTCATATTTTTAAGTAGCGAAGAAATTTTTCCTTAATCCCTGGTAATACGACGAAGTATACCAAGTCTATGGTGAAAAGCAGGAATGCATACTGCTGGTGAATCATAATTATGAAAAGAAGAAACAGAGGTTCTCACCTTTTTTCAACAATGAAGATTTAAAATCTCCGCAGTTTCACGGATATGGATCTACCTTCACAGCCTTTCAACATCCATTAAGGGAATTCTACCTGACTTAGCCAATGGGCCGTTTGCTTTTTAGTGCCAAAGCGCCATGTCGTGTTTGAATTAGATCTCCTGCTATTCTTTAACCGAATCTATACTGTAGGCCAAACGGACGTTAGATTTTAAGTGCTCTCTTTTGATTGGATCAAGCGACATAATAACAAAATGCGAGCCTCATAAATGACATTGGTGAAACTGATGCGTACAGAATCTGTTAATCATGCTCATTTGCCAAAATAGTGGTTGCGGGTGAATAGTGGTTCCTAGACGAGGAAGAAATTCAGAAAACAACAATATGTACATAATTGTGTGCAAGCGGTTTTCAATGACTCGTAGTTCACAAATCTAGCTGTTGCATTAAGGTGTCCCCCCTTTCTTGGCCAGCCAATTGTCAGGTGTGCAACATCCAGGCAGGCATAAGTCTTCTCTACTTATTATATACGACAGTATAGTATCGACTAACTGCATCACAAAGCTCAGATTTGTACTCAAAAACTGGATGAAAGTTGGAAAACACTTGTCAGAAAGTGGCTTTCTTAAGGCTGCAACTCTTCTGAAAAGCATTATACAAACAAACCTCTAATCGAAGTGATAATGTCACCTATAAATTCAGGCAAGTTTGAACTTTGTCAAGGATTTAATCAAAACCACCAACTTTGGAATTCATTAATTGTTAGTCGAATATTAGCAGACTGGGTTTTTCTTTCGAACTCTTTTCAAAGACTCGAAGATCGGAGCTCGTCGGAGCCATAAGAGAGTGATTACATTTTTCATCAGTGTTTTACAGGTTGTAGTCCAGTAATCGAATAAATTTGAAAGGGCTCACGATCATTCATAAACGAGCGTATCTCACTGAAACGGTGAACGAATAAAGAATAACCCTTGGTAGAAAGTCAGTCCCTGCTTTCGCTAATAACAACGCCAGAGTGTGTGGCTTCAACGAACTAAAGTTTTGGCAAGTCCTGCGTCAAAATTATGGATAGGTTTTTCATATCTCAAGCAGTAGTTAGACGCCACACACACAACTTGAAATCTGAACGCAGTTTCCGTGAACGTTTTACAACATCCTGTCTGTGGGTTCCGTCTTTGTTCTGTTTTGGCGAAAAGCTTATTGATTTTCATCAGTATAATTGCTAGGTGAAATTTTGGAAGCAAAAATATTGCAAATTGTTTGTGCATCAGGTTACGATAGCCGCCTTGCTATGGGCTCTACGATCAATTTCACAACAACAGATTTATGTTCGAAATTCTCTTGTGTTCTTTTCAAAGTTGCAATAAAATTTAAAAAAAACAGTGTCCATCAACTTGTGGCCTTTACCGCATGCTCATAGCCAGATTTCTTCTGGGCCTTTAGTTTAATGTTTTAGGTGAAAAATTCATGGGATTGTTCAGCTCTTCCTGTGGACTCACTGCTTAAAAAGTGTCACCACACAGAGCTGCTCTCTCAGTTAGCTGGAGTTGTTAGGATGAAAAAACGAATAAACAAGTAAAAATTGTTTAGTAAAGTGTATATACCGTCATTATAAAACTCCATGGCGATTGTGCGAAATGATAGGGTGTAAAATGAATGACCAGTTTCGATTCAATTTGGGGCTTTGCAGTAGATGCCGTTCATTTATCGGATGCTATTCTGAATCTGAATTTAATGTGCAAGTAATGCACTGGTATCAATCATCATGAAATAATTTGAAAAATTGATGTCCAAACAAGACAACTATAAAATTTGGTTCGTACCACCATGTGTAACGGTACGGTGCAAGTGAAATTTCTATCAAAATTTTACTGCACTAATTATGAGACTTAAAACATGAATATTTAGAGCCCGCTGTAAGGATGAACGTTTACTGGTTGTTCAGATATTCCTTTTACAGTAGCTTTAATGCACACAAATCCTGTTCTCCAGACTGGAGAACATGACTTAGGAAGTTTGCCTTTAGATATGTTTCTGAAACTGCGAAACTATCTATAGATCGGATTCAAGTATCTTTAAGAATCGACTGCTTAGTTCCGACCCCCTCACAATTGCTATCAAAGAACCATGAGTATTTCTTACCAACTTATTGATTGGTTTCTCAACTTACGTTCGTGGTATGAGGGGGTTTTGAAAGCTTCAATTGAGACTTCGTCCTGTAAGTGATGCCAATCTATTCTGAAAAGCCGAAAAATAGTGTACAGTCTCTTCATTCTTATTGGAAGTCGTCAGCAGTGCGCACCTTCTGAAGTTTAGGGAGTTTCGAACCCGTAACTTGCCAACCAATGGACTGAACACTTCGCCGTTCAGCCTCAAGCAGCTGATCAGCAGCGTGATGACCTTCTTCTCCAATTATAACAGAGAAAACAACAAAAGTGCCTATGTTTGGCAACTACGTCTGCCTGATTGGATAGCCATCTACGTCCTAATAAAAATAAAAATAAAAAGTGGATAAAATAAATCACAAGTTTATTTTTTATAAATTCAATGGTGCACTGATCATTAGCTACAGCTGAATGAAACCTCACGCAATCCGCCGCAAAACCGTTACTTTATAGCTTAGTTTTGCCAAAATGGCCATGATACACAGTCCCAGAGAATGTCACGTCAAAAGACTGTATCAAGTTTTATTAACAGACCCCTGAATAACCGAACTGAATGAATGAAGGTATTTCGAACCTCACTGTGTGCTAAATCTTTGAAGTGTGATGGATTGGCACAGGGAGGAATAGGATACAAACCAATGGGAACCAGTGATATGCAGAAAAGAATCTGGTTTGAGTGCACTACATAACGATCAAGTATGTACATGGAACGCTTGCGGGAGCCTAAGATTGGCGGAAAACCTAATAATATTACAGTGTGTGACGATATAGTAATGGTATGGGTTCTCCCACGACCATGTGATATACCGTCGTATGGAATGACCATCTTCGTCCTTCTGATTGTGCCAGTAACCCTATGTGAGAGTAAATATTCAACTTCATTCACAGCACAGACTCTTACACGGGTAGACAAAAATAAAGAAGACTTGCTGTAGAATACGGACCCAAGTGCACATAACGAAACAGAACAGACGAAGAGATCTTGAGTAAGACACAACTCTGGGGCTTTACTGTCACCATTGAAGGGTCTCGCACCTGAGTTGCCTCGGACAATGTCCCACAATTGCACATGAGTTCTGCATCAAAACTTGCGGAAACGCCGTTTGTTACAAGATAGGTACTGCCGCAATGAATCCTATATAACTGGCAACCAAGAAAACCAAACTGACCGACGGATAGCAGATACCGATGAAATGATAGTACAACAATCCATAAAATGGGATTCTCTTTCCGAGAGACCGTATGTAGCAAAGGGAGATGTCGCGTCATAACTAACGGTGTAAATATCTTGCCTCATGCATTAAGCTAACCTTTACACCTGTCGAGTTTATGCAAGTGATGGTCCAGCTCTTTGTTCTTCGTAAGCTTTTCCGATAACGAATAAATCCCCAGCAGGCGATGGCGTCACCCGATTCTAACTTCCCCAGGGAGATTGCTAATTACTAGCCGGGATTAGCAGAGCTGACTCGTTGAATAAGTGCGAGATGGCGACTGAGAACACGTTATGCCTCGTTCAGGGAAAACATTGCATCTTCACAATTTGAGAAAGTCTACAGATTATGTAACCATACCTAGTAACTCACCTGGACTCGTGTATGAATGTAGCGAGGAAGGAAGGCATGAGTGAAGACCGGGGCACACCTGTAGAGCGTTTGGTCAAGCCGAAAGACATAAATTACGGTGATCAATCAGACCCTTCGTAAGCAGCATGGAATCTACCGTATATTAATGACAATCAACTCGTGCAAACCATAAAAGAAAAGACAAGAAGTGTTGTCAAGAGGGTGATTACAGTCCAGTGTTCACCTTATCAGCAGAGCATTATGGGTAACGTCTGACTAAAGGGCAGGCCACAACGCCTTCTCTCCCACCCTGGCTTGCGATCAAGGGCGATAATTCCCCAGTAGATTTTGGAAGAGACGTCTGATTATTTTAAAGTTTCGACAACCTGAACTGTAATTATCTAGGATTTTAGATACACAGTAGTAAAAACCTGCGATATATGACTGAAAACTTTCTATGCATACCTGACTGCAAGTGGTTGTTGAGATCTTGAATAGCCCAAAGCTTATTTTCGACCTTGGACAATAAAGGTGTGGAAATGCAAATGAAAGGAACGGTAGGTCTATGGACAATAACTTGGTCGGGAAGCGGCTTGGCTGACTCTGGTTCATAGCTGGGTGATAATAGTGATCATATAACGCCATCTGACGGGATATTAACAGACCTCAACCTTCATAAGGGAAACAACTGGAAACTTTTTGACAGCCCACGACCAGTTTCGCACCTGTTGGGACTCATCAGGTAGGCGCAGTCCCCGAGTTTCCGTCAACCCTATGTTCTACCTGAATCTCAACCTTCTGCCGAAACGGCCAAGTGAAGTGTCCTGGACAATGTGACCGAAAGCGGTGACAAAAGTCTACTGACTTATGTCAGTCTCTATAAACTAACAAAATAGGTCGTATACTGCATAAATTTAAGTGGTTGTGTGGGTTCGAAATTTACGGGTTTCAATCTCATTTATCGTAAGAAATATTCAGACACGTCAACGTTTCTTCACTTTTTGGCGGATTCCTTGTAAAGCTTTAATCATGCTTGTGGAACTAGTTGCCTCATTCACGTGACCATTTCTAAAACTACTTCGTTATTTAGTTCCTTTCAACTTGTGCAGTGCCATGCCTTGTTCGTTAGAACTTGTCGCGTATAAAAAAGGGTTTGATCATTATTGTCAAATAAAAGTGTCCAAAATAGTTTTCTAGTCATAATTCCGGTCGTAAAATCGACTTGCTCCGGTTGCGTTCCAAGCCAAACTGCGGCGAACTCCGTGACGAAATCGTGATCCCGTCATCCAGTTAGACCCGTTTACCAGTGCTCCATCGTTCCCGGTCATTACAGAACTGGCCATTGTCAATCTGCGCGCAAGATTCAGTACATTTGAAGAATTGCTTTCGTAGTGTTTGGGTACCTGAAGTGAATTACTGGCCATACGTGCTAGGACCATGCTCATTCGTTTTACTTGCACGTTAGAGAAACCTGGATGGAGAGTGGTGCCAGACAGGGGGGGTTGTGGTTCACTGGTAATGTTTCTTGTCTGTTCCTGCTGTTGTTGTTTCCCTGAGAGCGTGTCTGGTTGCAGTGGTTCAACGATGGATGGTACTGTAAAGTCTCGAAGATCCTCTGCCGCAATTGAAAAGGCAACGGAGTTTGGATCGAATTTATTCGCTCCAACGCGATCAGCAAAACAAATGTGAATGAGAAATCCCACTGCCGCTAAGAGTAAAATGCATCCACCGACTAGGAAATTACGTAGAGAAAACATGTAGCCATAAGCGAGAAGTACGATACTGACGAGAATGGCTAAAAGTCCCAGCACGTGTGTAATGAAGAAATGAAGACAACGACGTAAACGGCGCAGTCTTTGTATTTGTTTGTTCTTCCGGTGAATTGACTTCAGTTTAGACAAATGAGCCTCTGGTGATGCACTGATAGTTGTCTTCTCCAAGTAGGTTGACCCATTTGACGTTGAATTTTCCTGATAGAATGACTCTGGTGACGTGGTTGGCTTATCTGAAAATGTCTCTGTCATGGAACTGGGTAGTTCTTGTCCTTTTCTAATAGACGATCTGTGATCAGAACAATTTTTATCAACAGCTGCGTTGCTGGAGATTTTGCACGGGTTTGCACTTTCATGGCTTCCGTTGTTTATTCTCTCGGACAGTTTGTCACTCGAGGTATCTTCATAAATTACTTCACATTTGTGTGGTAGGGGCAGATCCATAGGTCTTGCTAGGTTGGTCGGTGAATACACACGCAGCTTTGGAGCCAGTATTGCGTCATCGACCGCATTACTGACCGGACAAGCCTCTTTCCATGTAACAAATTTCTGACCAATTAACAAGCTACAAAACCCTATGTACGCACATTTGGGCAGCCAATAGAAAAGCTATCTGTCTCTCTAATGTTTAGTGCGGCTTCAGAAGATTATACAAGGTAAAGTATGTCGGCTTTTTTTATAAAAATCATCAAAAGCATGACAACAATTTTACGTGTCGAACATCTTATTAGCTGGGTAGATGTACAGTTGAGCAGCCGGTAATTACTGGTAGAATAGAGCCAATTAGACTATCCTGTGCTGTCCTATTTCGAAACAGGTCAGTCGTGGTGTTGCCTGTGCATCGGTTATCGGTTTAGAGCATCCCACAAGGGTCTCACGCCTCCACTTAGTATCATATGTTGACTGTAGCTTCAAACAAAGCGGAATGTACAAAAAGGCACCATGAGTTTAACGCAATAACTACCATAGCCACTGTGTTAAATATCGCTCACGAGGTATTTTGTATGACCTTGCGAAGTATGCATTGACAGCTGGACCTATAAACAGCTGATTTCCACATCCCAGTGTACAGTTTCGAATTGTGATTTATTATTACAGAATTTAAGTCCAATAAAATAAAACCATGCAATTGAAGATGATGTTAAATCTTAGGTAAGCTTGAGCTTCCCCTTAAAAAGTTGAAATTCTGAATATTGTGTTCACTGGAGAAAACCATACATCAGTAAGTGCCAAATGACTGTTACACGATCCGTTGATTGCATCCACTTGTTCTCGATCATCAGGGGCGAGCCAAATCAGGTAGTTCGTATATCTGAGGAATTCACGGCATAATATGCAGTGTCTGACCGGTCACTCAGAAGTATTATTCGACCCTGTTTAATTGTGCCTTTGCAGATGGGACATCCACCCGACACACTAATAAACTGGTTTATACTTGATTTGAGCAAAAGTACAGTAACACAACTGATAAGGTTGCTAAAAATTCGTCGACAGCCCACGACCGGTTTCGCCCTTCTTGAGACTCATCAAGTAGGCGCATTCCCCAAGTTTCCGTCAACCTTATGTTCTACTTGAACCCAAATTGCACGAAGTTATCCCCAAGAAGGGTGAAACCGATCGTGGGCTGTCGACGAATTTTTAGCAACCTTATCAGTAGTGTATTAAGAATATATGTGTATCGCGATATCTCAAATATCGTAGCAACTGGAACATGAGGCGGCCTGGTGCAATACATTCAGCTGCCTGGAAACATCACAAACGAGGGATCCAGCTAGGTTCCAGGTGAGTCTCTTGAAAAACCAAATTGATTTGCAAATGAGTGTATTTGTTACAGTAAGAACACTTTTACCGAAAAAGTTTTAAGGATACTTGTAACGGGCTAGGACCTTATCAGCGTGTTCGGACAAATTAACAAGCAAAGTAACCAATACAAAATCACAAAATTACAATAAGTAAAGAATTAGTAGTCGAATAAGAACTCACGAATGAGTAGATCCAATAGTCCACTTCACCTATCCAAATGCAGTAACCGGCTGTGAAAGAAATATGCACTCGTGGAAATTTCCCACAGATGATTCATGTGTGAGTGATATATTCCACGATATGAAAGTTATTCATGGCTGAAAAACGTCACGGGGATTAACTGTGACGTTCAGCAGTTGACGCAAACACGGAGATCTAGTCCCACTGGTTCAGCAGTCAGCAAACAGTCCAACGGAGCGTAAATACACTCGTTCAGCAAGAAGTCAGCAAGTCGCGCCGGAAAATAGTGTATTGGTAACATCAAAACAAACGTCATGATAAAATATGTATGACAGTTACAAAGTGTAGTTTAAGTTTAGGAAAAATGGTCAATATGTTACAACGGATTACAGGCACTACATACTTTCTGCAGACAACTGTTGACACATTTTTCAGTGATATATATTCCACACATAATATCTTCTTCAATGCGCGACCTGTCAAAAAACTCAGGCAGTTGTACGGTTTGACTTCTAATACTACAGCGTGCCATATTCTATGGTTTTGCAATCTTACACGACGGACTAAGTTCAAAAAATGTTAGAATAAAACAAGACAAAGAGGAGGATTAAACCAATCGGGCTTGTTCTAATGTTATCGAATTTCGAAAAGTTGAAAGCGAAAAACGTTTTATCATTGTCTTCCGTTTTTGCCTTTTTCACTTTCCTCTATATTACGGTAAAGAGATTTGGTTCAAGATACGCAAGTAACAGGATCTGACAAGTATTACATAGGTTTAACAATTTACTTCAGAAGTGAGTTGTTGTTGTGTGTTACTGCACACATATTATTGTACTTACATGGTAACAGTCATTGTGATTGGTTTTTCTGTTTAATACTTAACGTTCACATGGATAGGTGCAGAGAGGGGAATTCTTTATCCCCCACGAAACCCTTGTAGAAGGTGAGCTGTATTGCAAAATGTAAGATTTGCAGAAAATGTTCACCCTCCGTATTTGTTACGTTAGTTTCCCGAAAAAGCGCATAGCACCGTGCTTTTGGAAAGAACGTAAGTTCAAACTCCGAGAGTGGCTTTGGGAATACTTCGTAGTCAAAAACGCTCCAGTGAGTATGGCTTTTATTCCAATAAGCGAAAGATACCAATAAGACAGGCAAGAGATTCCTGCTATAAATTCCGTACTCCGGGGTATCTTCCCGTTCTTATTACATGCATATAAACTATACATTTTAAGAGACACGATAATGGATGAAATCTGCAATACAGTCGCACGTTGCTCACTTTGTGACCAACTTCAGGGTGAATAAGCCATTGTGTATTCCCGCAAACGGAATGACAAGGCGATGGGTTGTTGCACCGTTTTCGCATTCCACTTTAACGACTTGATTCGTCTTGGAAGAATTGTTGCCAATGTGTCTTCGGACATCACCATTTCTAATAGTTTGCTATAAGAGAAGTTCGCTAAATGATTGCGCTCGTCAGTCCAATGGGCTTTCCGCATCATAACGAAAAATTCCAAGTACCTCCGGATAGCAAGCAACATGGATTTATTGGTAAAAGGTTCAAGCGCATCGCTCATGAGTGAATTAGGCTTGTGTAGTTTCTTCTCACGGTTTTTCGGCTGCAAACACTGCCAAAGCCTTGGTTTGTCAGATAAACCAAATGAATCTTCAAGCTCAAGTGTGTGCCAATCGCCTTCCGTTTCGCATTGGCTGGCGCTCTGTGCTGAGACCGGTTATACGAGCAGGTACACTTTGGCCAACTATTGACAAAGCATTTGCAGTGAAGTTTGCAGAAAAGTGACCAAATACAGCCATGTACACCATCGGGATGGAAACATGCTTCACGTTCACCCACTGGAGTAATCATATTCAAGTGCACTAATGTGTCGTTGTGGTGTGAGTCATCCCTAATAGCTACAATTTATTAATTAGTGAGGCCAATGGAGGTCAGTTCAAAATAGTCATGATGACTGCATCTCGTCTTTTGAGCAATCTTTTTTTCAAGCAGAATATAACATTGATAGAAAATCGAAGACCGCGCACACCTGATGAGCCCCAATAAGCAGGAAACCGATCGAAGAGTTTTTTTTTTAATCCATGAGTAGTGTGTACCAATCCTCGTGCATAAATGACTCCACTCCATCTGATAATCTAAACGGTCGATCAGTCTGATTCAGAGCCGGATTCAGTTTTGCAATTAAAATTTTACTGAACATCAACACGACGGAAAAGTTGTGCGCTTTTAGGAATTAAAAAAATGTCAAAAGGACTCTCTGGCCACCCCGATTCCATCGCAGTGCTTGCCTTAGTTGACAGGGAAAATGCTTGTAAGAACAAGCTTGCCTTTCCTGGTGCAGAGGACAAAACAGTTTTTAATATTAAAATCCTCCATGCCGTGGCTTGCAGTAATTTCTCGTAATGAGTTACTTTGATGGTCAGCACCTGATTTCCCGTCACAATTTTATGCATCCATCGTGAAGAAATTACGACCGGGCAATTTTTACATAGCTGAGCATGACATTTCCCCAATATGGTCGATCTCTATGTCATCAGTAACCGGACAAAACCGATACATCATTCAGGTTGTCAGCGTGGCAAATTCGAGTAACTTAACAGTCTTATCAGTCTCTCGAAAATGTCCCATGTTGTACGGTATTAAATCAACTTTCATTGATGCCATTTTGGAAATCCTGTAGAATTAGTGGTGGAAGTCATCTAGGTACGGTATATCCTACTTCATTATCTTAAAACTACTGCTGGAGGCATCTTGTGATTTTCGTACTAAGCGGTAGTCTAGCCTGATTTCAAAATAAATTACAGTCAAGCAGCAACCACAACTTGATATGCGGTCTATTTTTGAAACCAGATTTTTTTATTCACCGATCCCAGCGGAACGTTAATTGGTATAGTTCACTTTTTGCGGATACGGCTCACTTGAATTCACTCATATCCTCAAGTGTTGAAGGCATGGAGGATGAGGCATGTCTTGAGGATGCCTTTGGATTCAGCAATTCCTATTTCAATTCCCAATCCAATTTGTGCATTAGAGTATGTCGTAATCTCAACAGCTACCCCATTGCTTTACACATATTTTACAAAACGGAGATAAATTTGTACTGCGTTCATCTTCTCTGACTTTGTGCCTCCCAGGGAACGCTTACTAGTCTTTAATTTCTGACTAAATGCTGGATGAATCCCTCATCTGGAAAAGTATTCTGAAGATTTGGTAAAGGAAGTAGTCTTAAGCGTGTTCACTTCGAGTTTAATGGGGCGCAGGCATCAGCGGGCTATTACTTCTATTCTTTTGAAGGTTGGCGGACCAAAGAGCACCTCTTGGCTGCAACAAGCACCTGATCCATATGTATTTTGAAGTGGGGTATTAGTCTCTGTAAACATGAGGAACTTTTATCTCGATGTAATCGGAACTTGTTTGGTTACAAGACTTACCGTAAACGCCGTGTTCTAGCTGCTCGTTTTATACCATGTTGGGCTGCTATCCGTTTCCGTGTCAACCTATCACATCCAACCGGTTGATCTCCGCACTCAGTGGATGGTGGCACATCAGGTTTGAGCGAAACCGCATGTGTATCTTAGCTGAATGCCATTTATACAGCAAAAATCCGATGGAACAAGACAGGACGTTGGAAAAGAGGGAGCGGTTCTATAGCTATCGACAAGCCAAACTTGTCAACTGACTTGGTACGGCTGCAAAATTGGATCCCACGGGGCCTGCAGTCGGTCATCAGTTGGCCGACACTATACATGAAAAGCACCCTAGGAGCACATATGATCAACCAATGCTAGCCATTATTAATCTAAGTCCATACAACGATGACAATAGTGTCATATCTAGAGCCGTTGTAAGGTTAAAAACAACGTATCTACAGTTAAGGCAGGTGAATCCACTATATGTGTACAAGATGTATGTCTTACATGTATGTTTGTAAAATCAGGTTCGTGGAACATATTATCAATCAGTACAATTTAATACAGTACCTATGGTAAAGTACAACAAATACAACGAATTAGAATAAAACACAATGCGGTACGAAGACTATGATACAGCGCACTTTAAAAATGAGGCACCAGTGAATAGGGACGGGCGACCCGGCGACGAAAACCGGGAGCTTTCACCCACGGAACCTCCCCGTTGGTCCGTACAGTGGTATTCCCTAAAGACAACAACGGGCGCTGTCTGGTATCCGTGTTCCATAACATACGGTAGTCTTATCTAAATTTCTAACGCTTTAAGTGGTATAACACGCTACCGATGCGGTTGCTGAAACCTCCTCAATCACCCACTTCCGGTCTCGTCCTTCTCGGGGCTCATTAGGTGGCGCAATCCCCAAGCCCTTATAAACCGTATGTTCTACTTAAACACTACATTTTAACCAACCGACCAGATATGCTCATCCGAAAATTATCTTACTGTTAATGAGGGGTTTCAATACGGCGCTCATCAGCCTACTGCGCAGCGGAACAATCGCGTGGTGAAACAGCGTCGTACGAGTACGCTCACACGTCCGAGTCACGTCGGATTTCATCATGTAGCGGAGCAAGGTCAAACAAGTACACATGCGTTTCAGGCCCACCTGATGGCCTAGGCAACATGTGCACTCCGTACTCAAGCCCACAGGCGGCCGTCCATGTCCAACCGTGACAACGAGGACAACGGCCTGAGAACCGGTGTGGGCGTGCACGCGACGTACTGATCTGAGAGCAGACAAACCGGCCACAAGTGGATGAAATCAATAGAACGCTGCAACTGCATTATTACACAGTTTTTCCTCGTAGCCTGAACCCGATAGCCTCAGGGGAGGGGAAGAGATATTTGAAGAACTTCAGGAATTCAATGTAATCTATCGTCAACACCAATATGGCTTGCAAGTGGGTGTGTTTCGTCTTCAATTTGGTTGCTTTCGAAGCATATGCTAAACATATTCGCGCAAGGTATGCTACGAACTCTATAATTTCAAGTGTTATGTCTAACTGCTGTTCCCACTCCGGTACCTGATGCTCGAAAGAACTCACCGACAAGGGTACACAACAGCCTTACTCCAAACAAGCAGTATCTAAATTTCTAACGCTTTAAGTGGTATAACACGCTACCGATGCGGTTGCTGAAACCTCCTCAATCACCCACTTCCGGTCTCGTCCTTCTCGGGGCTCATTAGGTGGCGCAATCCCCAAGCCCTTATAAACCGTATGTTCTACTTAAACACTACATTTTAACCAACCGACCAGATATGCTCATCCGAAAATTATCTTACTGTTAATGAGGGGTTTCAATACGGCGCTCATCAGCCTACTGCGCAGCGGAACAATCGCGTGGTGAAACAGCGTCGTACGAGTACGCTCACACGTCCGAGTCACGTCGGATTTCATCATGTAGCGGAGCAAGGTCAAACAAGTACACATGCGTTTCAGGCCCACCTGATGGCCTAGGCAACATGTGCACTCCGTACTCAAGCCTACAGGCGGCCGTCCATGTCCAACCGTGACAACGAGGACAACGGCCTGAGAACCGGTGTGGGCGTGCACGCGACGTACTGATCTGAGAGCAGACAAACCGGCCACAAGTGGATGAAATCAATAGAACGCTGCAACTGCATTATTACACAGTTTTTCCTCGTAGCCTGAACCCGATAGCCTCAGGGGAGGGGAAGAGATATTTGAAGAACTTCAGGAATTCAATGTAATCTATCGTCAACACCAATATGGCTTGCAAGTGGGTGTGTTTCGTCTTCAATTTGGTTGCTTTCGAAGCATATGCTAAACATATTCGCGCAAGGTATGCTACGAACTCTATAATTTCAAGTGTTATGTCTAACTGCTGTTCCCACTCCGGTACCTGATGCTCGAAAGAACTCACCGACAAGGGTACACAACAGCCTTACTCCAAACAAGCAGGTGCGTGCGAGTGCAAAAGTTACGACGGCCCCACGCCATCTAAAGGGAACTTTCTGACATTGATCCAGGCTGTCTGGTAGGTGTTTGGTGAACACCCATCAACATGGATCGTACTTTTATGGAATGCCTGAACGCTGATCGCATTCTGTCGTGTTTCAGTGGCGTGCCTGAACACTCGTCGGCTTTTGCTGAATCGACTGAATGATTGACTGGCCTGGATGCTTGTCGGTTTTCTTATTGAGATTTTGGTGAATTTTTAGGGTCTCGGTTCTTTGAGATTTGGCTTGATGTGAGCATCCATGGGGAACTCGCTGGTAAAATTCGGACGGAAGCCAGTTCAGATGAGCAGCAGACGTAAATATTTCTCCCAACATGGAGTAGGATGTAAGCTCTGTTCACTGTACCTTCCATATACTGGTGTCCAGTACATATTTGAATAACAACAGCATGGAAGACTGCCTTTCTAGGCTAGTTCGTAGCAAAAAGAATCATACAAATTCAATTGCTTTTATCTTCGTACCATGGTGACGAAATATATCCTGCTCTGGTGGGAACCAAAAGTTAGCAAAGGCATCCAGATACCCAGAAATTTTTGTAGGTAACTGTAAAAACAACGAACAGCATGTTACTATGTGTAATTAGATTATGTAGGGGTGCAAACAAGCCCCTCCATTTTCAGAAGATATGTTCTACGTGCTTGAAAACTGCGTTTCAGCCAGATGGATCCCAAGATCTTACGGTGGACTACTTCTGGACGATGGACTTTTCTGTAGTAGAAAGTCATTCCTTCGAAGAGACCAATTTTGCTCCGTCTTGCCTGATGATCGCCCCAGATACAGGACAAATATATTTCTTCAGAGAAGGCAAATTAAGTTAGATTGGTTGGACCTTAACCAGTCAGAACTCAACTACACCAGAAAGTCATGAACAATCGTGAATTCTTATAAACTCCGGAGATCGGATTAACCACGAGTGATGGAATGAAATCTACACTGTTAGTAGAATCCAACAGATAATGTGGAGGCATCCTTGCCAATACTAAGTACCAAATCATGGCCGAAGCCTTGGAAGGCCAGCATACTTCATGTCCTTGAATTCCAATAAAATCCAATTTACTCCGAATGAGTGTTGTAAACCATTTGCCTGAAACATGTACAGATGTTCAAAATCTGGGGTGTGCATGGTGAACGGCTGCGCCCTCAAAACGACGTTCGAACCCATATTTGGTTGTTGAACCTCATTTTACGCCTTCTGTCACCTTGATGCGTAAAACAACCAGTCCCAGCAAACGTAAAAACATGCCACATCTGGTCAGCTACATGTCTCAATAGATTTTGTAACCCAATTTACTACGATTGTCGTTTGATACAACTGCGCATACATTGTTGGCGCACCACTTCAGAAAACCCTAAGCCTGAGCGTCGAAAGTTTGCACCGATGAATCGCACACTAAGTTAAGTTCAACTGCCATTCAAGCATGTACGCCGTTTAGCAATGTCGGACTGCATGAACCTCCTTACCCCAAATTTTTTCTACACTGCACCGCGCAGTTGACATTTGTGCTGGGATCATCCCACTCTACCAACTTGTGCACTCACTGCACTTACGCGCTGAACTAACATTCGGGTGACACGTATGGAAAACTTGGTATAATCTGATTTGGTTTGGTCGATGTAAACATACGGCATACAATATCTGGTTCACCTGAAGGAACTTAATTTAAAAGTGAATGCTGTTGGGCCCGGAATAATTGCAGCAGCACGGCAAGGAAGATGTTCAGGAAGAATTTGGGTAGATACGGTTCCAAATAATTATACCAGGTTCCCACCCACGTTCACAATAATATGTGACTCGAACTGAATGTATGGACACGATGGTTTTCCAAAAAAAGCCTCTATTTTATCAAGTACATGAATGCCAACTGACAACACGTCAATTAGTATGCATGTGACTTTGAGAGGTCAAAATTTTCAGAAAAGTGCGCTGCCTGTGATCAGCTAAGTAGGACCCTCACCGTTAAGACCAAACCATGGAATAACTTTTACATTCAATGCTTTCCGCAGAAAACTTTGAATAATTATAGTTGTCGGTCATGTATCCACATAGGTTTGCCCTCTAAAGGCTTCACCGTCGCTAAATCCGATTTTAACTTTCACACATTTTTTCCATTGAACTAGCCTATGAACCCTCACCAAACTAAACGGAGCATTTAACTTGTCCCAGTTAGGTTTCGGAATTCTCCTCATTCAATAAGCAATTTATTGGGTCATCATAGTTTCAAACCTCCCAGATCATGCATATCGTATAAGGTAGAAGTTGGATCATCCTGCCATCCTTGCCGGAACTCAGTCAACTGCAAATCCGTATGTTTGACTGATATGCTGAGTCATGGCACAACGTCCGTTGTACGCTATTGTTAGAATAGCTTCAGTGAGCTTTTTATAGACTCTGACATTATTCTGAACAATGGAGCAGTTCGCACTCGCCTACGTGACAACTATACACATTCATTCTGCTTCTTTCGTTATCGCTGCCACTTCGTCTTAGGAACTCAGCATTAATTACCACGAGCACGCAATCTCCGGCCCATTGGATTGGGTTGGATAAACAGGAGGACTGTGTAAGGGACTGATGATGTAGGAAAGTGGAGGCACACGTCGGGACGTTTGGGCTGTCGGGTTGTAGGAGATTTAGCTATCAATCGAAGACGCCCTTTATCAAGCCGCGAACTGACGTAGAAAACTGTATCTGTGAAGGTACAGTTTCTGAAGTTTGGTGCTTCTGCAATCCGACCAACTGATACAGTTGTGATCATTGACTGACAGGCTTTTGGCCTTTCATGGTGGATCTCTAAAGTGGTCAGCTATCATCACTGCGTTAGAACCATCTGGCTTGACACTGACCTCTTCCTAACAAGGGAGCGGCCGTTGCTCTGACGGTTATGGTGACGCTTACATCAAGCAGTAATTTGACTTGCTAGTAACAGGAACAATTTAGAAAAGCGTCTGATGTCCCTAATAAACAGTGGAATTCCGAATCCTCCCATCTGACTGGCGTAACAGCTGTTTACCTCACCTAGTGCATCTAATTAGTTATCAGTACTGCACGCATGGCGCGTATGCCTGAAAACTCGCAGTTTCTGTCTCGCTCGAATGAAAACGAAGTTCACTCGGGCGCATAATGCAGACGAAGCGGCTGAGACTAGTTCAACTTGGCTGGAAATGAGCGAGACGTGGATAAGAAATCAAGATAAAATTTTCCATCAGAACCTGAGGGAATCGCGCTTCAAATAAAGGATCAAAAAATAGCACTGTTTGACTGATGGAATGGTCAATTATTCCTTTTGCTTTTTCAGTTGATCCGTTGGAGTTGTAGCAAAGTTAATTAAAACAATTTGGTTAGCACTGTTCTGACTTTGTTTATGGGTGTAGCGCAGAAAAAAGTAGGATGCCAAAAACAGTGTTAACACTTAAATGACCATGTGACGATTATTTTGGCCGGAGACCGAAATCCAATACTGATATTTTTCAACCACGCAAAGTTGTCCGGAAGCAGCTCACAGCTGTTTAAGTTGAAGGTTTTCGTAACGTGCTTACGAAATTTTATTTTTATTCTTTTTGTTCTGCAGGTGCAGGAACGCATCAAAATGCAACTATGGTCAGTTTCGACCGCAAATCACTTTATTATTCGAGATTAAAATGTCACATCAGGCGGAGGATTACACTACAAACCAGCCAGGAAATTGCATTTACATTATGAATAATTTTGGAAAATGCAGTAGTTGAGGCTGCGACCTACCGGCTGCAGTCATTATCGTCTCGAACGGCGATCTCTTGCAGTTTCTAGGCATTAGTACTTTCAGGCGTCAGCCTGAGCTAACAGATTTGATGGCTGTGCCTTGTTCTTGAGCAACTAAACTAGATGCGATAAAAATCCGAATCGATCCCTTAACTTGTCATTGTCGCAGTTTGGCCGAATCTCGTCACCGGGCGTGGATACAAAACATGACATGGGAAGTATGGACTCGATGCAGCAGATCACAAAATCTACTCAGGATTTGCATAGTAAATTTGTTTGCAAAAGCGGGCCTTTGTAAATAGGATCATTCTTGGGTTTCCTCTGCACCACATGGTGTAGCGTTGAGGTCGTCCATATCACAGCAAACCCTAATATGTGGTTATGCTTCTCAGTTAAGTGGCTGTAAATGATGCGTCAGTTACCCACAGAAAGTCAGTATCTTTCACCGTATACAGACCAGCTTCAATGAAGACAAGCAAAAGTCTACTATAGGCTACGCAACACTTCTTACTTACTTGTTGCAGAGTTACCCACAGAAAGTCAGTATCTTTCACTGTATACAGACCAACTTCTATGAAGACAAGCAAAAGTCTATTATAGGCTACGCAACACAAGACACTTCTTACTTACTTGTTGCAAGTTGCCGATAAACTTGCTGCGCACACAACTTATTGTAGCCAGCCTTGCTCGGGTGATGAAATTTACCAGTGTTTTGATGCTCACTAGCAGTCTTTGCAGGGAGGGTAACCTCCTTTGCCAGCTGATCGTGGAAAAATAACTAGCTTTTTCGTGAAATGCCTATCAACAAGGCTGCCTGTTGTCTGAATGTCCAGGTTACTGTTAGCCCACCCTCGGTCTGAAGGAGGAATCGTGGAACCAATATACCAAGCAGGATCTATCGCTTCGGACCGTCGTCTAACTGCCCGCGACGCAAACAAGATGCGGGCCAGATTCAGCAGATGTCAAACTAAAAAACTGCTTGGAGCTGCTGGAATCACACAATGTTCCATCGTCAAGAAGTATCTCTGTTGGAACATAAGCCGTTGGGTGAAGAGAAGAGCACACAAAACATACGAGCTACTATTCGAAAATCCCGTGTTATCGGGATCGTGTGGCCCAATTTTCACAAGGGAAAGGCAGTTGCCCCCTTATTTTTTCTGGTAATCTACCCAAGGAAACAAGGCCCCAGTATCCGCGGCAATTGCAGAAGTAGAGAGGCGGGATAGTAACAAAACAATGAAGACATTACTCTCTTTTTCAGATTCAAAATTTGAATGTCCGCAACATCACTGGCCATTGAGGCTACAAGCAAGACTAAGTATAGGCAGTACTGCGCATGGTTCCGGCGGGTGGTGCATCACAGGTCGTGGACAGCGAGTAGACCGTACGACAATATGCTTGATCTTTGGTTTTACTGTAGCACTTTATTTGGGATCAATGCGCAAGGAATTCTATTAACAATGGTGTTTGGTAATTCGGGCCTGTCTGGTGAGCCAGGACAGTCAAGAGTCAAATTATTAACATCGCCAACATGGCAAGTGTGGCGACAACCGCAGATGGCATGTCCACTGCGGCTTTCGCCAGAGTAAGCTGCCCAAACTTGAAATCCCTGACGGCAAGGACGTCAGTAATATACAATCATACATCAGTTTGCAGCAATGCTTGAAAGTTTGTCAGGCCTCAGCGAAACCCTTGCTGGGTCTTAATTGTTGTGTTGCTTAGTTCAGCTTTATGCATCTCCTTCACATTAGATGATAAGGTACATAAAGTGTCTTGCTTTGTCGTCAGAACACCGTGCTAGTCCTTACTTTTGACTTCCCGGTAGAATCACGTTAGTCTTCAGGGCCACCAGCAAATGTGTGGTAATTCTTTTTGACAGGCTCAACAACTCTGTTAAATCGAGATCCATAGTAATCGGGACATATAACGTCATGGGTTTTGATGTAGAAGAAGGGTTAGATCCTTTGCAAGCATGCCGGCCACCTGGTTGCGCTAACGCCGGCGTGACTTGAAGTAGGTTCCTAACTGTCTTTGTTTTACTTTTTGTTTCCTTATTTGTAGTGTAAAAATCAAACAATTTGTATGAGCGCCCTAGGAATGAGAGTTTGCTTCCACTCTCGAGGGATTTTGTGTATTTATATTAAAAGAACGTACAAGTGTAGTTGTCTGGTTTGAAGGCGCAACAGAGTATTTTGAAAGAGTCCAGTGAAAGAAAGATGACGGTGACTCTGAAAAGTAAAGACTCTTTTAAAGTCTGACCGAAAAATTCAAACTCTGTTGGTAGTGTGAGGAGATTTGGGAGTTTTGTGGAGATTTCGTCCTGTAAGTGAAGCCAATCTATGCTGAAAAGCCGAGAAGCACTGTGCCTTTCTCGGCTTCACTTCTTGGCTTCACTTACATGACGAAATCTCCACACAATTCAAACTCCGCTAGAGGTTTCCGATTACCAATTCTATGAAATTATTTGTACTCCATTGGCAGGCTGTGGTCAGAGGGTGCTTTCAGCTCAATATGCGGAGTTTTACACGGAAATCCTGAACAGAAAATAAAAATGAAGCATGGGAATAAAGGTACAACTTTGGATTTACCTCCTTCCTAGAAATAGTCTGGGGTAAGTTTTAGGAACCCAACGTGGTGTCTTAAAGACGCGAAATTCTAATACAGAAATTTTGGTAAATGGCTTAAAGTTCCACATCACATGGATTCTTAATTAAAAGCGGTGAAACCTTGTTTGGGAGACATAGCAAGCAACAACCTCATAAGAACAAGCCGACTTGCGGCAATTACATCTTTTGATCAGTATTTAACAAAAGCTATTACGGTCTAAATGAGCAGGGCAGCCTTCCTTTTAGTAAGGAAGGCCTCGAGGTATCGAACGCTCTTTCATGTTCACTCTGCAGCCAAGTCAGGATTGCGGGGTGCATAGGGACGGTGTGTCGTGTCCTGACGTTTGCTATTTAAAATAATTATCATCCGTTGGCAGTACAAACTAAAAGATGGTATTAGATACGTATATCAAAGATCGACCGTCCTTTTGTGGTACCCTTGCTAGGGGAAATAAAACAGATCATAAAGCTGACCTCGACGGTGCTCGGGGAAAAACTTCGCCGGATTTCGGGATCCTCATTGATGTCTTCCGAGAAACACGAAAACGTTGGAGCAGTGTCTCTTCTGCAGTGTCATACCAGTCAGCATTCAACTTCAAAAAGTCATCTGATTTAAAGTTTTTGCTCACTGCTGAAGATGCTGGTGTCGAACCCACAGCATAGTTTACGCTGATTCAAACGTCAAAGTATAAGTTGATATCAAGCAGACAGTATGTTTATGGAAGTTTGTAGTCTGCTTCAAAGAAAAGTAACTCGAACCTTCAGTAGGATTAAAGTACGGTTTTTTTGGTAGCATGTGCTCTCCCAGATAAGAGCAAGTGGCAACACTCTTGTGTGTATAAGCTCCCAATCGCTTTGACTGCCAACAAGCTGATGATGTAAAGCCCTTTAGTCGATATGATTCATACTCTTAATCCACTGGTATTAAACGGTTGCGTTTGCGAGCGCTAGAAACCTTTTTGACTTCCGAAAAAAGTCCATATCACTATATGTTAAACGTGAAAACTACAACATTCGCTTTGGTTGTATCGTGTAAATCCATTTGCTGTGGGCTTTCTGCATTACCCAAACATAAGCCTGCGTTTAACCAAAAGGCTTTTACGTCAGCGATAACTACCGAATATTTCGCTTTGCCTACTGAAATTATCGATTATGCTTTCTGTTATAGGTTTAAAATCGTAGCGAAAGATAACTTAGAGATATTGCAGCCCAATAGTAATACGTTTAGCATCGCATTTGCAATGAGGTAATCATAGTAGCACCTCCCTGGTTTGTAATTCAAGGCTGCAATTAATTATCCTTATTTTAGACAATCTCACTTGAATCGTCTATTTTGCGAGCACTTTAGTTTCGGTTATGTTCAAGCAGACACCGGAGACAGATCGCTGACTTTTGAATGCTGTCCAGGTGTCAATGTTCTCTTCCATTTGGGTAACAGCTTTTGAGACCGGTAAACTACTTCAGCAATCGGATGATCATTAGGAGAAGTAACCAGCGTTATCAAGTGTTCACTCTAGTTACGTTGAACCAGTAATTTTATTTGAGCTGAGACAAGGCTCCTCACATCGCATCAAAATTTGGCGACCTTGCTAGGATTCGCAACACTTCCAAGGAGGGAACTAGGAGCTTTCAAAACCCCGGGGGGGACCCGACTCTTCAGGATCTCAAGTAATGTTTAAACAAATTAAGGTGCACGACCGCCACTCCCTGAAACTATCCCAATCAGCAGCTATGCCCAATACCACCTAGAAATTTTTAAATGGGGGACCATTTACCCTGCTGAGAAGTGCAAACAAAGAGTTTTACTGGGAATTTATGATGCTAGCGGCAGGAAAAAGTAGTATTGTTTGCTAGGCACAAGTGCCTCTCATAAGGTCCCAGAAATATATCATTGACAGAGACGTGACAGAAAAACGTCTAACCAGCTCTACCAAATAGCGGACACACCTCGGCTACCCCTAATGTATCGTCGAGTATCCACAGTCGCCATCAGCAAGTAGCCGAAGATACAAGGACTTACACGCTGATTCTTCGCGCACCGGAGAGCTGTGGGGTTTACTAGGATTCATTTGAAGGATTCTTCAGCAGTCGGTCGAAGAAGTTTCACTAGAGTGGGGGATTCTAACTTTCACCCGCGTATCTCTGGATGATGCCCTATCCATGAAGGAGGAGTCATGAAAAACTGGAACTGGTTTGGCCTCGGGCTCCTGTGGACGCGTCCTAGTGCGAGTAGCTTTAGCTTTCTGTAAGCATCATAGACCAAAAGCCAAGCAACACTTCATCCATTACTACGCTGTTGCATCTTTTCTTCGAACATAGCACCAGACGACGGTTTCCCAATCCGCCCCAGGACAAACAGTATCGGAACACACGTAAAATTACGAGTTGCTCTAATTACCTCCCGTTACGATCGTCAGATACCTGTCAGTCTTGTTAGCTTTGTTCACCGCGTGGAGCGAAAACATAGCCGATGTTACAGATGCAAAGGCCTAACTGAACCTGTTAGTTCGGTACTAGCATGCAAACTGAGAGGTACCAGAAATAGATCATCGGCAGACTTGCTGATTTCGGCTGCCTGGTTTCAAATATAAGCGAAAGAGAAAGTACTGAACGGCAGGGAAATGGCCGACTAGCCACCGAAACAAACTTTCGTTCACCATAAACTAGAGGTGCATCTACACTTTCGACCTGCATAACCCAAAACATTTTTATTTGGATTTCTAAAGCATCGCCATCAACAGGCTACTGAGCACCAGTTAAAACTTCTGCGAGGGTGGGTAGGCCACATCTGCCACTATCCCTACCGAAGTAATAGATTTTATAATAAAATCCATGTCAGAAGCATACTCTATAGCCCAGAAGAACGACTGTTGCAGGCACTGAGTGGCATTATCCTCCAGGGCCTCTGTGCGTTTGCATGGACTAAAAATAAGCCAGGAAGAACTAGCTTACTGACGCGAGAAATGCCGGCCAATAATTCAACTTTATTGAAACCTCCGAGTGTCAGGTTCCGGATTTATTAGTATCAGAGGCCACAAAAGTGACCTGGGAATTGCTAAAGACGATGTTATGCAGCCGTCCAATTGCCCCTAGTCCACTCCACAGAAATCAGTAAGAAGGAAAGAAAGAAGCCTACAATTCTGTGATGACTAAAATTCTGTAACTTGACATGACGCATGTCTGCTACCACAGATCGGTGACACTGTTGAAGCCCTTGTGGTTCCTGGATCTCACATCCATCCTTTGATTTACATGGTGACGTATGGTCATTTGCGTTTTGTTTTGCAAACGAACTGGAACAATCGCTTTACATTCACAACGCACTTCCCTTCTGCCTCTCGAACTTTCTGGTGTCAGCGCACCTCTATGTCCGCACACAGACCAAGTTTTAGCTGCATTCCTATTGAACAGCTTACCTAATTGTAATCTGAGTCTAAAGAAACAAAGTGATGGTGATCTTACCGAGGTAAAGAGGCTTTCTTGTACCCACTCAGGAACACCGCAAGTTTTCGGGGCACCACATATAGACGTGGTTATCTCGTCCCAGTTACTGTCAATGTCCTTCAAAAAACCTGCTTGTACTAGTGAGCTTTCGATTATTCCCTTAACACTTGGTTAACAAAGGTTTATAGTACTGAGTGGGAAGCTTGTTTATGGGTGTTCTGAAGAACGAAGGTGTGATCTGAACCAACTCGTATATTCCAGAGCGACCAGTAGTCAAATTCTGGAACAAGTGATTTTGCCTTTGTTCAAGTAAGTTTTTGCTATACACTACCTCCTCGTAGTCGAAATGTAGTAGATTTGTACACAAATAGGAAGTAAAAGCCTGGCCAAATCTGTTTTCTCAAGTTATCCGTTCTGGTTATAAAAGATGAAGGTGAAGTAAAAAAGCTTTGCCACCGGACAGCTTTACAATGGGGAGTGGTAAAAACAGTATTTGGCAACACAAGGGAGCAACACAGTAGACAACGTGAAAAGGTGCTGGGACGCGTTCGCTAAAGCATGCTGGTTATCCGAGTAAGTAAACTGGGAAGAGGTAGAAGTCCAGCTAATTGAGGATTTTGAATGCTTGCCGAGATTATTGGATCCAAAATATGGGGGTCTTTCTATTACTGTGACTGAGGAATCATCTGTTAGTTATTTACTCTGAAAGGTCTGGCGGTGCTGCAACCGGAAAATCCAAAAACATAGAGTATGTTGGCAGTTGTGATTCTTCCAGAAGCGCAAACGCTCAGTGCAACGGCTCTGCTTGGTTGCCCCTCCCCTCTTTCGAACGCTCTGATCTGGAACGTTGACATCTGCAAAAGAAAGGGGACCAATTTTGCCGAATACCTATCCAACCGTATAGAGCAGTAGACCACATCTGTCCAGTTTACTCACTACAGTAGGAACAAGACTGAAAAATCGAACGAGGAGACAGAATCAGTACTGCCTGATCTGTAAAAGTAACGCGTAGCTGTTTCACTCACAAGACCTGGTATGCCTGAGAGACTGCAATATATTTTGGTTCCTATCCTCAGTAGCCAGGAGGATCCAGCAAAATTAAGAATCGAATAGTAAGGGAGCCTGCGTCTTTCTCCATGCAGAAGGATTTTGATTGAACCATACGGACTGTTTTATGCTCACTCCCACGGTCGGTTACGAACACTTTACCTGAAGTCGAAGAGCATGAAAAAGAGCGGTATAGGGTGATTGGAAGTGTGACTGACTGCGCCGGTGCCCAGGATTACGTAGGTTGCAGAGGTCTAGTTTGGATTACTCAAGCCATGTTGGTGCTGGGTGTTGCGGACATGTAGTGCCAACAAGCCTTGCGGCATATGACGCATTATCAGGCAACCTGAATTAGGACGTGGTTAGAGGATCCGTCAGTTGCCATAGCGCAGGTCCGAACAAGATCGATGCCGGCGCACACTTTGTACCAAACTAAACATTAATTCGCGCGTTCAAGATGATCGTAAGCAATGTAAGAGTCTCCGTATGCACAAGGCAGTATTCAGCTACCGATGTAAACACTCCGGCTAAGTTATTAGTGGGTTGGTAGTTGACAGTTTTTCGGACCCCCCATTGAAAAGGGCTTATCGAAATTACTGGTGAAGGTTGGCCATGGTGTAGGGTTTACTTCGAAATCTCGCACCCCGAATGAGGCTGAGAATATGTTTAATAGGTTTAAACGGTCCGACTACAAGTAGGATTTCAACAACTTATAGACAGTTAGATAATCCACTCTGACCACGGATTCATTCTGTGCACCTGAAGGTGGAAGAGAAAGGAACGGAGATGTACCACTAGTGACAGTGGGCCTCGGTCAGGTTAGCTTTACCTAATCTTTTGGAATCGACTAATAATCAGGGTGTTTCACAGACATTAGTGCGTGAGCACGTATGTGTGAAGTTTGGTGGAAGGTAGTCGTCATTTTGCTTAAAGACAGTAGGGAGCTGGGTACGAATAGTGTCATCTGGAATTTTATTCTAGAGCTAACCAGCTATGGAGCAGAAAGCATTTCTACTGGTGTAGCTGGATTTGAGAAGCTTGAGGATGTCGCAAGAGGTTGACGGTGTGGTAACTCAGAGTGAAAAGTTGTGTGTGAAACATCCTCAAAGCCTCCAGTGTTCCAGTTGCAACCGATTTAGCCGCAGGAGTCTTTAGGGGATTTAAAATCGCGGAACTATTTGGATCTCTTCCAGATTAGTCTCGCCAAAAATTGACCCCTGCTACCCAAAAAAGTTTAGAAAAAAGAGGATATGAGATTTTTACTTTTAGTTTTTATTGAAGAAGGTGAAATTGGGACTTTTTAATAATAATTCGAATAAAAAGGTACGTTTTTCGGTACCTTTGCCTCCAAACGAACTCACACAAGAAGCTGTCCACTAAAAATGGGTGAGTGCCGCATTGGCGTTTGTTTTTTTAAACGTACCAAAGAGCTTGGATAGTTTGTGTATGAGCTCCAGTCTTTGAATCCACAGAGTTTTCGGTATGATTAACCGTTTCATGAGTATAATTCATGTCCAGCATCTGCAAAAGCCACCAGGCGCAAACTTCGTGAAAAAAGTTGTTCCAGTCAACAGCGGTCGTGTGGCTAACAGATAATTCCTCTAAGCAGAATTCTCACGGTCCCAAACTCCATCTTAGACGCTCCAGCCAAGTTCTCTTTCGAAGACCGATTTCTTGCCGACACTGCCGGGCATTACACATCCACCTGTCAGAAACAGTTGAAAGTGTCATTTAGTGGCCAGTGTTGTATAAACGTTGCTGATGGATCATTCCGTGAATCTGCGAAATCGTATTGCCTTCTCCTTGTCATGAATGAGAGTTAAGAGCGTCCGAAAGTTCATTTAGGATTTTACGTCCGAACGGAGAAAATTTTTGCAGAAGATGAGTCTAGATGTGGATAAGAAATTGTTCTCATCAAAAATAGGAACCATTAAATGTTAATTCAACTGCGCGAGATGCAGAGGGTTATTCGGAACAGTGTGATATGTGGTATCCTACAAAATCTGTAATGATAAGAAACGCGCGGCGTATTTTCTACGTTTTGTTAATAAGGGGCGTATACATTGTTCAAGAATTCAGTATATACTAAATCTCCAATCTGTTTCTCATGATGGGTTGGAGAAAAATGCTCTGCAAGACCTCAAACCGACTAACTTCGTGGTGGCCGAAAGAGCTAGGTTCACTATGTTGATGCGTTCTCTTTCGCAGTTGGTTCGTGATTTTGTTACAGACACAGGCAGTCAACTGTGAATACGGTGCCCAATTAAAAGAACAACTGCATGATAGACTCATTGCTGGTATTCAGTTGCCCAAATTACAACAAAAACTGCTGCATCATCCAGATCAACAATTTAAAACTATTCGGAAGGTATGCGATCAGTGTGAAGATGTAAAGTATGTAACGAAGACTGATGAAACAGTGCTGTTAAATTCAAGGATGTAGGTAGACAACACACTCTAATAATTACTGGAGAGGAACACGTGAGGGTAAAGCCACCTGTGTGACGAACTAACAAACCCTAGTGTTCCCATCGACAATCTAGAAACTTGTAAAGGATTCTGTCGAAAGAAAAGGATGAATTGTAGAAAGTGCACTCATCACAAATTTTGTTCTTAGGAGCTAGGTGAAGTCAGAGAGGAGTGTACGATTCGTGAAGCAGGAGCGAAAATGGAGGAATCCGTGCTAAGATGATTGGAGTAGTTTATTTGTAAGTGCACAACTTTCAGATTTTTTTTCATATTTGGCCCGAAACGCACTTAGGAACAATAGAACGGTCGTTATTTGAGCCACGGCCACTACCTTTTTTGCGGATATACCAAATAATCGCACAGCCGCGGGGGAGGGGGAGACAAAGGCTCCAAAAAAAGAACAGATGTTGCCATGAGAAGGCTGCAACGCTGATACATCTTCCAAGGGTTTTCGAGTGGATGCTATCCATACCAGCAGACCAGCCGAGGTCACAGATAGAGGGTGCGTCTGTTTCAAGACCATATGGTTCCTTGGGTGAGTGTATCTAGGGGTAGTTGGTGTCAGGATCGATATTTAGTACAACTGTGTAGTCATTGGCATCTTGTAGTGAGTGTGGGAAAGCCATTCAAATTCCGTAGGGGGGGTTGGGCAACATGGTGTTTTTTTGGGACTGGAGATGCTAAGAGAGCAGTTTTGGATGAGCCTGTGCGCGAAATGGTAGTTATGCTTTGTTTTATTTTATGTAGCATTTTATTATAAGAGCACTTGTCTGTGAGGGGTGAGGTGCGATAGGCTTTGATACACCTATAGACAGTATGTCCTGTAGTAACGCGATCACAGTGTTCGGTTTCTGTTTGGTGGGCTATGGATGGGGTGCGGATGGCTCTTTCCTTCTCTGTTGGGTATAGGCCGTGCTGGAGCTTTTACACACCTAGTATGGAAGGACATTCCGTGACCACAATGGTGGTCTTTGAAGTGCGGAATAGTGATCACAGAAATGGATTGCTAGTAGCACACTACACCCTATAACAGGTTGGCTTGGTCGCCCTTGCTCAATGACAGAAGGATGGTCACCTCATCTATCGCGCCACGTCCGTCTGTGATAGCGTGGTCAGTGTCTGGTGGGCACTGGCTCGCCCAAAATCTTAATGGGTGGGTGGGGTACCGACGTAGTCGGGTGATTGCACCCAGGAGAAAAGGCGCAAGACCGGGGCTGGAAACTCGCAGCGTGTCACAGTCGACCGTCGGACAGCTGAAGTGTTCTCGTGCTAAGAGGTGGAAATAGTTTGAATATGGTACTGAAAGGATGAGTTTGGGTAAGTAAACCTCAAGTTTGTCCGGCGGCGATGGTGGGTGCACAGTCGACCGTCGGACAGCTGAAGTGTTGTCGTGCTAAGAGGTGGAAATAGTTTGAATCTGGTACTGAAAGGATGAGTTTTGGGTAATTAAACCTCAGGTTTGTCCGGCGGCGATGGTGGGTAGCTTGGTCGCCCTTGCTCAATGACAGAAGGATGGTCACCTCATCTATCGCGCCACGTCCGTCTGTGATAGCGTGGTCAGTGTCTGGTGGGCACTGGCTCGCCCAAAATCTTAATGGGTGGGTGGGGTACCGACGTAGTCGGGTGATTGCACCCAGGAGAAAAGGCGCAAGACCGGGGCTGGAAACTCGCAGCGTGTCACAGTCGACCGTCGGACAGCTGAAGTGTTGTCGTGCTAAGAGGTGGAAATAGTTTGAATCTGGTACTGAAAGGATGAGTTTTGGGTAATTAAACCTCAGGTTTGTCCGGCGGCGATGGTGGGTAGTAAACAAGGGCGACGAGCATCATTTCCTTTCCTCCAGAGTGCAGGTTGAACCGGAGACTATCTCGAAATTTCAGGAGAGCTTAAGGAGGGTAGGCTGGACTCTGGATCCGCAAGAATCAGGTATTTTCCTGCAGTTGGAGTTGCTGAGTGGTACTTCAGCCGTTGTTTGGATATCCAAGATGTTCATCAAATTCATCCGCGATAAAGCATTTCAGTCACCCTATCGAGCTGTTTGCTGTCGGTGATGAAATGGCCAATGCAGTTCAGCAGAAGTTATTCTCACCCTAGAAAATTCCGGCTATACCGGACAGGAGTGTGGTGTTTTACAAGTATTGGAAATTCATAACTGTCTAGTGCTTCAAGACATAGTTGTTGACCAATAGTTGGTGGTCCAAGTAACGCCCTGGCCCCTCATCTGATAGCTTTCTGGAAGAGAATTCAGGGGGTTCCGAAAGCGACGCCCTCAGCTTGTGTAACTGCATCGCCTTGGTAACATCCAGCGCAACGCAGATATATGCAGATAAATGAAAGCGGTAGAACTGTTGAAGCTAAGGCTTTTTGAGTATACTAAGTGTAACGACGGTATCGTCTTTGAGAATAAAATTTTTTCTTCCCTGAAAATATATCAGTCACTGATTGAGCATAGACAGCTTGCAAGTCAAGCCGTCGAAATAGCTTGTGGAAGCTTGTTTTCAGGGAATGGCATATTTTTGACGTACCAGGCCTTTGATGGTGTAAGTGAAGCTTTGTCAAAGTGGGATTCAACTGTTTTTTGCTGAAACTTCAATCGCCACCGCACCGATGACTATATGGTGTGGAGCAGGCCGGCAAGCGGACGAATGACGCCTCATGAAATTATCCGGGAACTGCCGTTTCACAACGTTTGGCTTACCTGTGAAGCATTTTGGGGGCTGGCAGCGTGAACGTGATTTTCAGTGCCTGTGAATTTGAATGAGAAGGACAGAGGTGGTCACCAAAATCTGGCTAAACTAGGGAGTGCCGCTCTAAAGAACTGGCAAAGGCTGAGAGGAGAGGATATTAAATGGTTGCAAATGGCGGTGAGTGTGCCTGCTTGACTGACGTGGCTTCACAAGGAACACCCGGGAATAAACACAGAGAAAACCTTGTTGATCGTTATGCCTACTGGCCTCTGATGGACTTTCAAGCTGAGAAGTCCCCATATTGTGCTTGAATTGTGCCAAAGGAACAAAGACACCCAAGAAACTTTAGTTAACTTCGTAGCTACAACCGGCCAAACACCTGTCTTGTCCTCACAGATAATAACCTGCTTTTTTTTAAAGCCTGTAGCAAGTGGCGAAGACCTCTCCCAATATGTAACCCAGACAATCGTTCAGCTTCCTTGGCACTTTAGGGTGGGGGGTTAGCAATGACAGTCAGTTACCATCCTCGTCGTTCGCTGAATTTTGTTGAGGAGGTGTTGAGCTCCTATTCGTCCGCCGTAGTTTCATTCACAGCTGAACGGCGTTCAGAAACGCTTCTGTTACACCATAAATTATGAGCTGTAGAAGTCCGAGGTAAGAACAAGCAAGAAAGATTAGGCAAACGCCTCTGCCGATATGTACAATGACGCCCAACCCGAATTTGTTGGTGGGGCTATCATCAGCCATTTCCTCCAAGGCTTTGAACACCCATGGCGCCATCCGGTCGAATAAGAGACACCTGAATTGTCGCAACCTGCGGTTCCGGCAGCAGCTTAACCAACATCACGGCGTGACCATGTAAAGGTCAGGAATTGTCACTTCGCAATCAAAATAGAAGATGCTCTATGCAAATACGAAGTCACATCCTCTGCCGGCGCGTCAAAATACTGTGCGAGGTCCAATCTGGTCCAGTCATGTTGACCCGAAAAGCAAAGCAGATCCGCAGATATTTCTCCATGAACCGAGTGACTTGAGATTCAAGGTGCATGTGGGCACTATTTACTCTGATCTTACTGTCAAAATTTTATGAGCTATTACGTCAGAGGCCCAACCGGGCCCAAACGGGTGTCAAGGTTCTTGACAAACGGGATCCGCAAGCCACTAAGACTACTGCTGTATGATAAATTGACAAGCCGATTTTAGGCCAGCCATGCTCAGATAGCTGTCGGATGCCGGTTGCAAATGGCTAATCAAAAGAGAGGCCTAATCTCTAAAAAGGTTTTGTTACTCGCATCTGATACAAAACAAACTTTAGAGAAGTTATTGACATGTTTTGATCTTCTGATGCGTTCTGTGTAGCTTTAGAGGTACTTTTAATGAAAATGAAGGTTTATGAGCAGGCAAGGCTTTATGTCTTCAAGTTAGATACCCGACTGCGTCAGGTATGGAAATTATGCGCTGCCTGGACCGGCAGCCAAATGCAAACCGAACACTTTTCGCCGAAACTAGGAGATTTGCGAGGAGAACTGTACAGATAATTAGGTTAGCCCGGCTAACGCTTCCAGTGCTGGGTTGCCGACACATTTGTTTAAGTGGGTAAACTTTCAAGGTCATTGAACGGTGCCGATCAGCAAGCGAACAGTTTTTTTCAAAATAAAGGATAACCATCAGACGCACGCTCCCAATTTTTGTGAAACCATAGTGTTAACCAAGAAAACCTCTGCATAAATATTTGGCAATTGACGCTTTAATTCGGTACGCTAAAATTTATTAGGAGAGCCTCAGTTTCGTTCACATCTGTTCAGGCGTAGTGAAAAGTGTGGACGTGGAATTCATATTTTAAATGCCTGCCACAGCCCAGCATGATGCATGCGTAAGGATGAGGGGCGAGTCTGTGGAGAAGTTGTTTCCTTTACTTTCTTCCTTCCATAGTGAATTTGAAAATATTTGAAACAGTACGTGAACAATTATTGTGTTATTTTTGCCCGCACAACCTTAAGATGGAGCAGCCGGGCGCGACCTATGTAAAACAGTGTTTCTCATCGTTTCTCACCCCGCTCGACAAAGCCGGGGAATTTGGCGCAGTCTGTAATTTTTGGTTAATCTTTTTGTGGCAGTCAACGCGCACTGTATTGGGTGACCCACCAGGTATTATGGGAAGCTTTGTCGAATTTTTTCCTCGTATTACTAGCAGACAATGCATTGTAGCTGCCAGTATTTTGCAGTCCTGGCGCGAATTCGGCGGCTCTGAGGGGTCTTCTGGGTGTATGTAACACATCCGTGCAGAAATCGTGCAGAAGTTACTTCAAGTGGACGGCTTTCCCATTACCGAAACTGCGTACGTCATGCCATGTACTGTGCATGACACTCTTTTACCGAAGAGAGTTCTGTTTTTGTGTTCAGTGGCGGAGGCGGAGAAGTGTCCCAAGCTTGACTTGTCAGAGGGAAATGAGAGATTCTATGAAACGCTACTGTTGATTCCGCCTGCGAATCAACGGTGACCAGCGGTAACTTTCCTTGTTTTCCGACTACTTATGAGTAACGTGACTCGCATCTGTTTATTGCGACACCGTTTCGTTTATTTGCTCGTTTTCCCCCTGTTTCGTCCCGGCTTAGGGTCTGCTTATGCCTCAGTAACTGATGTCAATACTTAATTTGCCCGTCCGTCATTGCTTGCAAGTTCGTCTGGATTGCACCTATTCACGAGCGTCCACTCCGACCG
>NW_008751785.1:306340-328566 GCF_000715545.1 Opisthorchis viverrini
CCCACGTCTGTCTGCTCCTATTGACTACTGGCTACGAACTGCGTATAATCTAATAGTCGCAATCGTCCTGTGAGATCCTTAACCGTCCGGATCTTACAGCTACTGTGACTCGCCTCTAGGGATAGGGACCACGTTGTCTCTACCACGCCTGGCCAGAGACGCAGCAAATCGTCTGCCAGCCGATATTCTTAGCGTTCTTGTCAGGTTCTACCCAGATTGTCCGAATGAATGTCTAGAGGTGTGAAAACTCCGAAAAGATTCCAATAAACTAGCGCTAAGTGTTATCTCGTCCACTTTTCCTTTTCTTTACAAAAAGGCTTTCATATAAACATGGTTTTTGTTGATGACGTGCTGTCGGTAGTAATGAGTATGATGAGATATGGCAAACTTCGTTCAAGACATCGGACTGGTAGTCTCTACCAT
Organism: Opisthorchis viverrini; assembly: GCF_000715545.1. Lineage (NCBI taxonomy): Eukaryota > Metazoa > Platyhelminthes > Trematoda > Opisthorchiida > Opisthorchiidae > Opisthorchis > Opisthorchis viverrini. The sequence goes on from NW_008751785.1 coordinate 306,764, forward strand.
ACTTGGGCTTGCCGTACTTGGACAACTCCGGGTGTGGACATCCTGGATGAGTTGTTTGGAGTTGTCGGGGTAGTTGAGGCTAACGTGGGAACCGTAGAAAATTGGGGCCAGTCTGTTCAAGGATATTCTTGAGTTCGCCGAGAGCGCAGAATGGTTTGTTGCTACCATTCAAAGGAGGTAATAAGACGGTCCAGATTAGATTGAGGACTCAAAATTGGAACAAGTTTTAAAACATTCACCGAAGTGCACTGAGGTATAGGTTAAACTGCGGAGTGTAAGGTTGCCAACCCAGATTGAGGACTCAAAATTGGAACAAGTTTTAAAACATTCACCGAAGTGCACTGAGGTATAGGTTAAACTGCGGAGTGTAATAGCAGGTTGCCAACAGTGGTCACAAATCCCAAGTGCCGTGGTAGGTCAACACTTTTAGAGTCCGGAAACGATAGTCTACCTTCGAGTGGAGATAGTAGGGAATGACAGTATGTGGGCAGTACGAACGGGTCTGGCGATGTACAATAAAAGGAGAGTGTACTAACCAGGTGGTGCGCAACTAATATCATAGCGAATTGTGCAATCGTCCATGGAGCCTAATGTGAATGGCGGAGGTGTTGGTAGATGGTTTCCAAAACGTAAGTGACTTCGTGATCAGCCCGTATATAAGAGGTGGTTAGCTGGCAAGCATTTGAGTAGGTAGGATTATTAAGTACCGAGGTTTGCTAAGGCGAGACAGTGTTGGAAAACTATTATACACACTGTAGGAACGGTTCATTACCGCTCATCTAAGACTTGCGTGAGGCATCTGCTGAGGGAGGGAACTTGCCAGCCGATGAACAATAGCACATCGACTGAACCTATGAATCGTTTTCTGATATTACCTGCAACGCGGAGAGTGAAAGCTGGGTGAGTCTCTAAAAATTAGTAGTTGGAAGCATTGGGGGATAAGACATCGCCGAGAAACCCAAGGTGCATAGTCGTTTTTCATTCTTGATGGGTGAGGTTATCCCAGCGTGGCGCATTACAGAGCATGAAAAGTTTGCAAGCTTTGCGAAGCGGATTTTTTCAAAGGCACTACAACATGTGCATTGGGCGAGACAAATTTCTCACTTTTCGAAAGGAAATTTCAACTTATTTTTCATCTTTATTATTTTCTCATGCTGTAATCGAAGCTTGCTTACATCAGCAGCAGAAATATCTAAAAATCTACTTAAACTCTATTTCAGTGTCCACTCACACACGGGAGCTGAAATATGGGGGTTAACATGGTTTAGAAAAGGTCTTCGGAAATGTTGCAGTTGGAAAGATAGTTGTCAACCGTGCGGCCGTTTACATCTTCAGTGGATGGAGGTGGACAGGAGTCGAACATGGTATGGAAAGAGTTGGCTGACGCTTGGATCTCGGTAGCAACGTGGGATATCAGGCAGAAAAATGTGGATAGGTGTGCAAAATCCTTGAGGAAGATAGAACTGGGAGGTTAAGGGTTCATCAAACGCATACATGACAAAGACGATAGTTATGGAATCGTGGTGATACATGCTACTTGCTTGTGGGTTGGGGGGTTTTCGTAGCCATTTAAAAACGCAAACACCAGAACTGATACTTGATGTCCAAGAAAGGATTACTAGTGAATGGTGGTGTCACCACGGATGATTGTGAAACGGTAACGACGGAACTGATGTCTCTAATAAAATACGTGGTATAAATGGCAGGAAGCAGAAATGGAGTTATGTCAGGTTATAGTTTTCAAAAGGAGCAGATACGTCACCGAGTATCTGTCTCCGCTGCCTACCTGGTTACACGTTTGAAGGTTCATGAGGTCCTTGAATTTTTGGAATCGGGTCTATCCGATTCAATCTTGAGAGTACTATGCATATATCCCTTTAGATTTTACTTCGCTGGGTCTTATATCGGCGTACACCTGTATCTTTCGTTGTCGACAATGGGATTAATTGTGCAAGAAGCGATCTTGCCTCTATAACAGTAAGATGTCTGAACAACTTTACTGAAGATAGAAGCGAAATTAAATTAAATACGCATTTTCCAGTTCAGATTTATCGTTGAGTGGAACTGATTTACGCCAGACGAAACGAAGTGCCTATCCATATTGCTCTTCGTCGTTTGTCGTCCAGCTGTGTGGCCTTTACCGAATCTAGATGCCATGCCACCTGAAGGAAGCGCGAGTGCGGTCAGGTCGTCCAAGCCCAGTAAGGAGAATAAAAATAATGTTTGTTCCCAACTAGTGAGTGGCATGCCTTCGGGTATGATTACAGTGGTACAGTCTAAATAGGGGCATGACTGGTGGGGTCTGTGGTTACTGGGTATTTCATGGAAAAAGGACGGTGACATAAAGAGTGGGCATCACCTAAATTAGACTTGGTCGCACTTGAGGTGGCATGGGTAGGGAACTAAAGCTACAGGGTTTTTTCTTTCTTGTGGGAAACAAATCAGGTAAAACAAGATAGGATCGTTAAGGTTCGAAAGTGGCGGGTAAAAGCAATACGAAGGAGGGTAGAGCGAGAGGCTTCCTGCCTGGCACGTTAGAAAAAACTTTAAACCGCAGAAAATGTATAACCCGAATAACTGATCTGGAGAGGCAGCAGAAATGCCGCAGCCTGGCTGGCCAGTGTTAACTAAAGCCTAAAACCGTCACATAGGCTTCGTGGTCTTGGGCCGCTGGGAGAGTGGAAGGAGTCATGGAACGCCTATGTGAAGCTGACGAAATGAGGGAAGTTTCAGGTGGGATAATTGGTAGTAGGAAACTCAGAATGTAGTGTGCAGCGAAACCGTAGAGACTCACTAGTGTTGCTAATGAAGCGAGTTCAGGTGTGAAATTTCCTTAGGAGGAGTTCGCGCAAGCGCAAAACAAGGAAATCGAACTGCACGTAAAATGACTGACGTGGTGATTAAAGTAAATGAAACCGAGATGCTTCGATCCATTGGAAGGTTCAACAGACTGAGACGAACGCCTCCAGAAGGCAGCTTGGGCCTGCAAGTGGCTTGTGGTTGCAAGTAAGGAAACGAGTAGGCGAGAATGCGCAAAGTAGAAAGCAAACAGTTGTGGGTATGCCATCAAATGGTGCATCGCATTGCCGTGCTGGCAGTGCACTGAAATTATTCGGTTTCCGCACAGCCTCGTGATGGACGTCGTGACTGAGATTGTCAAACTGGAATGTGCAATTCTGTTGGCGGCGGGATGTTGCGAGATTATCAGCAGATTTCGCAGGGATAGCAAAATCACTGTAGTGTCGCAGGTAGTATTTTTTCCTCTCTGGAATCACCTCAGATGTAATGCACAGATTGGTGGAGTAGGTAACGGCCAAAAAGGACGTCCATAGCACGTTTTATCGCAGGTCGAAGCTTGGGTGAGATAGAACAGGATGAGATCAGTAAGACCTGAAGATTTATAGGGGTTCGTCACACAGTATATACTCCTTTAACAGGGAAAAGAACTGAACGTTTGTGGTAACAAGTGGCTGAACAAGACGGAATAAGGATGGATCTGCACTCAGTAGTCTAGTCGTCAGGGTCAGGCTAACATCGCCAATATATGCCATCATACTACCTGAGGCAGAGGACAGTTTGACGTAAGTAGGCACAAAAGCTCCGTGATAAGGGAAACTAAGTACTTAAAGACTGGCGCATGTGGAACTTCTGAGATGGTATACTAGATTTCCTGGAGGTTAACAGTGGGTTGGACAATACTGGAACAATCTGGGAGGGAATGTGAATGTGGGGGATGGTCCCCAGTCCCCGAGACACTACTATCAGCTTTAACATATAAGTGGCGCGTTAAGAAGGAGACTGATGTCACTAGCCTTGCATGGTGCTAGTAGAGTATTTGAGGTTGAAGAGGTGGGCTTCGGTACAGTGTAGCCTTTACTCTGACGAAGGCAGCCTCAGCTATGCACGTAAATGAAGGTCACAGGTCGCGGGGTCTCTTTCGGCTAACACAGGTGTATTGTTTTTGACAGACAAAAGACCATTTTGTATCTGTAGTTTGTAGTAGTGCCAGAAAAACAAATCGACCGAGGCGAGTCCAACACCAGCAGCAACAAACAGAAGAAGACAGTGCTCTTTTCTAATTTTCTGAATTTAAAGGTCAGGCTCCGAACCAATAGCGATAGGCGATGCTCCCGTGCTACTGGAGGGTTGGCGGGTATAAGAACGCACCATAATGCAACGTGGTACCGTGACCCACCCTGTAGAGTGTACCCAAATCTGCAAGGTGGAGAACTACACAGTCACTACACAGTCACAAATGCCGTTTGTGCATTGACAAAATACCCCGGATACCAGTTTTCCCGGTCAGGGAAAATCGAGGTTAGTGAAAACAGCTCATTCAGTTCGGACAGACGCTTGCAAAGGTGATTCGCGTAGAAGGCAAACGAAATGATGGTTGCTAATGGGATAATAGGATGGTGATATTCAGGGTGATATTCAGGGCGAGTGCACTATTGCTTAAAGGCGGCTGGGCAACCACACCAAGCAGAGGCGCATCGCGAGGTTATGTCAGTGTATAACGGGCTGTGAAGCAGATCATAAGGTAGATTTGGTGTATATATGCTCCAGTAATAAAGAAAAAGATGAATTTGGTTTGTTTTTTTCAGCTAGAGCCAGGCTGAGAGCACCAGTCTCTGATAGAGTAATTCGGGGTAGGGATTTGACTAGAACGAGGTATGGGTTGGCTGGGGAAAAAAGAAACACAACCAGGCCAGTGACACAAATCATTTAGATCAAGTAGGCATTTAAATCTTACAGTGGCTCGAAGCGAGTCAAGAGGAGAGGGTGATATGATACGTGTCTACTACCTGCATCGTCGCTAAAATCAAGTACGCACTGGACTCGATTTATAGAGGAGGTCGAGGGTGGTTTGGTATTTATTGAAGTGGCAGCAGTTTCACAGTTAATGAATTTGTCCACGGAATGAGAGAAGTTTGATGATGCGTGATGTTTCGCAGTTATTCCAAATGTGAGCTCAATCAACCAGAACGAAGTAGTGGCGTAGGTTTGTACTACCTGGATGACACACTAAGAGGTTGCGGGAATCTGTAGCGAGGATATACGTCTGCATTTGCTCTTACCTCTGTTATAAATGCGTTTTTATGCAGCAGGCCGTGTAAATAAGTTAAATTCATCATAAACCGTCTGGACCGTGGTGGTTCAAGGCCTAGGAATTGACAGCAGGAGCGGTAAGGAAGACGGTTGAACGGAGGGAACAGCTTCTCCGTGGATGTATGTAGGACGCTTTCAAATGCGAGTCTACAATTTTGGGTATAAAGGGGGGAGAATGCGGGACAAAATTCCGTGATTGATCTAACGCATAACTCAAAAATTGCGCCACTGTGTCTGGAAGGTAAGAGGAGCGCAGTATTGAAGAACTAAGCCCGCGTGCCCTGGCAACCTGGAACTGCTCCTGGTGAAAAAAGCTAAACGTACAGAAGTGTCCGAGGAAAAGATCTTTGATCTCCGTGAAATGAGCGATAGGATTTCCACCAATTGTGAAAGCATCAGCCGGGAAGGTGAAGCGGCAGAATGTTATGCAGGGTTCCGTGGAGGAGTTGCTTAGCCAGAGTCGTTAGACAAGCGGATCAGTGACTCTTGGTCTTGTTTATTCTGGTAAGACTTAAGGGCTTGTGCAGAAGGGGGGAATGCATACGCGGTTTTTATACGGGATATAGCACCGGAGACGTCGTTTATGTACCATACGAAGAGGGTGGGGTCTAGCATAAAGGCGGCTGGGCAACCACACCAAGCAGAGGCGCATCGCGAGGTTATGTCAGTGTGAAGCAGATCATAAGGTAGATTTGGTGTATATATGCTCCAGTAATAAAGAAAAAGATGAATTTGGTTTGTTTTTTTCAGCTAGAGCCAGGCTGAGAGCACCAGTCTCTGATAGAGTAATTCGGGGTAGGGATTTGACTAGAACGAGGTATGGGTTGGCTGGGGAAAAAAGAAACACAACCAGGCCAGTGACACAAATCATTTAGATCAAGTAGGCATTTAAATCTTACAGTGGCTCGAAGCGAGTCAAGAGGAGAGGGTGATATGATACGTGTCTACTACCTGCATCGTCGCTAAAATCAAGTACGCACTGGACTCGATTTATAGAGGAGGTCGAGGGTGGTTTGGTATTTATTGAAGTGGCAGCAGTTTCACAGTTAATGAATTTGTCCACGGAATGAGAGAAGTTTGATGATGCGTGATGTTTCGCAGTTATTCCAAATGTGAGCTCAATCAACCAGAACGAAGTAGTGGCGTAGGTTTGTACTACCTGGATGACACACTAAGAGGTTGCGGGAATCTGTAGCGAGGATATACGTCTGCATTTGCTCTTACCTCTGTTATAAATGCGTTTTTATGCAGCAGGCCGTGTAAATAAGTTAAATTCATCATAAACCGTCTGGACCGTGGTGGTTCAAGGCCTAGGAATTGACAGCAGGAGCGGTAAGGAAGACGGTTGAACGGAGGGAACAGCTTCTCCGTGGATGTATGTAGGACGCTTTCAAATGCGAGTCTACAATTTTGGGTATAAAGGGGGGAGAATGCGGGACAAAATTCCGTGATTGATCTAACGCATAACTCAAAAATTGCGCCACTGTGTCTGGAAGGTAAGAGGAGCGCAGTATTGAAGAACTAAGCCCGCGTGCCCTGGCAACCTGGAACTGCTCCTGGTGAAAAAAGCTAAACGTACAGAAGTGTCCGAGGAAAAGATCTTTGATCTCCGTGAAATGAGCGATAGGATTTCCACCAATTGTGAAAGCATCAGCCGCGAAGGTGAAGCGGCAGAATGTTATGCAGGGTTCCGTGGAGGGGTTGCTTAGCCAGAGTCGTTAGACAAGCGGATCAGTGACTCATGGTCTTGTTTATTCTGGTGAGACTTAAGGGCTTGTGCAGAAGGGGGGAATGCATACGCGGTTTTTATAAGGGATATAGCACCGGAGACGTCGTTTATGTACCATACGAAGAGGGTGGGGTCTAGCACGCTTCTTTGGATGACTCTACTGGTTATTGATGTTGGAAACGGTTGTACGCATGCATTATTTGCGTTGTAACGGAGCGGTAGGAGGCAAAACACTGAAATAAGGTTCTAGTGATGCAACGCTACTAACTTTTTGTGGCAGGGATGCATGGTGGACTTAAACAGAGGCCTCTTGAATATCCAGGTAAACTGTTACAGTGGAGCATCTAGCATCGTGGGCTGATGTGATGGTCCCAAAGAGGTGAAGCTTGGAGCCACCAACGGATCTTTGAGACAGGAATCCATACTGCCCGTAACCAGGAGGAACTTTGTTAATGAACCTTAGACCGGACGTTCAAGCTTTCTCATTAGGAGGGAGATGTGGTGGATTCCCTGCAGTTTGAGGGAGTTTATAATACATGTGAGTTATAGATTTCCTTCACTTGGAAGTGACAATTTGACAGTTTATAGAGTAAATAAGAAAATTTAGCACAACGATTCCAATATTTTGGGGCGGAAGGCCGTAAGCCCCTGGCATCCGTATTCCCAGCGGCGAATTTTATTGGTGCGATTGAGGTCAGGCGTAGACAGTGTCCGAGGGCAGAAGTTGAGGGCTCATGGTCATGAGCAGGAGAGTGGGGCTGGAAGCAGTCGTGACGGTCTGCGTGGCATCAGGCCACAGGATGACATGACGGTACGGCGAGCTTCGGGGTGAAGCGATATCAAGATAAGGACGATCAGAGAGAGGATCAGTGCTGCAGCATTGGGTCTTAGGGGAAAACACGTCTGCTCCAGTATTTGGGGGGCAGCCGCAAGTCCAACCAGTTTAAAACAAGCCAAACTGGTATCAGGGATTAGTGGGTGCCCAAAGGAACCAAGCAAGTTGTAGAAGCGGCCGGGGAAATTGACTGGTTTGCTAAGCTGTCGTCAGAATTGGTGGGTTTTCCGGCATCTATGTGAACACTCACGGATTCACGGATTGATACACAAGATCGAGGGTTTCGCCCAAATTTCCAGGGTCGGTTTACTTCTTGTCGTTCAGCGGCTGTAGTTCACCTGAAAGACACAAATGAAAAAAGGGTGTGGCACTGCCCTTTATTCTCTCAGCGTGGGACAGTATGCTTGCCGGTGTGAAAATTCGCATAAATAAATGTGCAGTAGTGCTCTGAACTGCGTTTTAGAAGGAACGTGGACAACCGTCTGAGGAAGGTTATTCCACACAGCTACCACCCGAAATGAGAAAACATTTTATCTAATGAATGTGTACGCTCTGAGCTTAAAAATCTTCTTACTATGTCCCTACCGTGTCTTTTCTGGGTCAACGGTGAAAAACCGTTGGTCAAGCCTTGTTCAAACAGGGTATTAATAAGTATTAGGTACTTTCGGAGGCGACGATACTCCCGGGGAAGGAGATTGAGCATCGCGGACGCGTTTCGTAGCCCATGGATTCGATGCCAGCAAATATTTTCGTGGCGTCTCGCTAGGCAAGCTCAGTGAGGGTGACGTCTTCCGTGCGTCCTGAGTAGGCAACTTGGTTGGCGTATTCCAGGAGTGGTCTGACGTAAGCCCCATAGAGTATTTGGAAGTGCATGTGGGTAATACGGGAGAAGGTTGGTCGGATCGTCCGTAAAATGCCGAATGCCTTTTAGGCCGATTCCTCATGGTGTAGTGAGAAGGACAAGTTTGAGGAGACTAAGATACACAAATCCTTTTTGGCATCTATCCTCATGATGTTTTCTGTCCCTTTCTCACCATGTATGACAAAGGCATCCGCTGCTGAGTCTCCTCCAAGTGACATGTGGACGCACTGTTCGTCATTCAAACGAAAGTGCCAGTCCGACGACCGTTTCTTTGCAGCGTCCGTATCCATTTGGAGGGCACTGGCATTGGAACTCCGGGCTTTCAGGTCGTCCGCAAAAAGTAGACATGGACTTGCAAGAACATCTGGAGGGTCGTTGACGTAGATCAGAAACGGCAGTGGTCCCAGGACGGAGCCTTGAGGAACTCCAATGGAGACCGGCGCTGGAGAAGAGTAGGTCCAGCCCATCCTCACTCGGAATGATCAGTCTCATAGGAACGCCTTGATACAGCGAACGGATATTCTCTTGAATCCCGTGTGACTCGAGTTTGTGGAGCAGCTGGACGTGTGGGACCCCATCAAACACTTTCGAGAAGTTGAAAAACATGGTCACACAGGAGCGGTTTGGGAGAAATCCGTATTGAGCTGAAGACGTCAGGTTGCCGGGGGTAAGACAATCTAGGATAGTTTGCTTCAGAATGCGTCCCATCGCCTTGCACGGCACATGTGTCATCGGTGATATGATTAGCGCAGTTTTCCAAAGGGTTGGTTGCATGTGAAGTCTTTGACTGAATCACGCCGAGAGTGTTTACTTGCACAGATTGTTCAAGGGGAGAGATCCGTTTGATCGTTACCAGTAGTAACCTCTAGAATTTTTGGAAGTGACTTCCATGTGACATGTGTTTGTAGTCGAGTGCGGGCAGCTTTGACCTTATCGAATTAGAATATTTGGGAAGGACAGAAGAGCCTGGTATGTCAATATTTTCGTTTTCGTCTCTGAATTGCCTTAGCATTGCGCAACGCAAGGAGGGTTTCGACTTTCGCTGCCGTCGAGCTGTACAGACTGCATTGTATGTCACGTGCTGTCAGAATGGCGGCCTTCGTGCTATCCACCGAGACGCGATTGGGAGGATTGTATATTGAGTCCTGTTTACAGTAATTCATACGCCAAATCATCCCGGAGGTAACAGTGTCAATGAAGACCGACGCTTTTGCAAGATATGACGGATCACGCATTGCATCAGGAGTTCGAATGCAGGCTAGTGGTTGCATGCCATGGAATGGTATTGGTCCGATCACAGAAGGCTAAGATATGCCAGATCGAGACGCATAGGTTGAGTTCGAGCCACAAACCGTTCGGCCAGTAAGTATGCCCCAATACCACTGCTTATCTTGCCCTCAGTCCATCAAATGAAGGTAGTTTTTGGCAGTTTTAGTTTTATAATTCTCAAATGCGTGGACTTGATGATGATGAGCGGTATTCGGTCGTTGAGTTGGGCAATCCTGCGTAGTTTTGCCTCGTAATCTGCGCTGTGCATAGATATGCGCGTAGTGTTTACTGTAAGTAACCAAGATAAGCAATAACATGTACAGTTTTGAGTATGATTTGCTATCCTTGGCAATTGCATTGGGTGATTACTCAGGGTCGAGCCCTCATAATAAGGCCAGTTGTTGCAATAATGGTTAAGGTTGGCAATGACTGAGGGTAGTGGTTTGTCTCATGCTTCCAGCTAGAAAAGACATCCTGTCGGGACCTTAGTGTTTCGCATGCAGAAATATCAAATCGCTAAAGTACCCCGTGACCCGCGCATAAATAAAAATGGTGATCATTCGCAGAGATACATGCTCGCATCATTACCGTACAATCCAGAGATTCGCCTATGATTACTATACTAACACCAACGAGCCTCACAAAAACACTGTTGAGCCAAGACTCACTGAACAACCCATGAAATTTGTTACGTCTGACGACTATAGAACGTACAGACGTTATTCGACTTAACTCCAGGGTTAAATTTGCCTCGTATATCCTGTAGATGTTATCTCCAATTTAGAGGAAACAGTGGAGTGTTAGAATATGTTGAAATCCTATTTCATCTCATGAACTGATGACCACTTGTGCAACTGCGGTGTTCAGTGACCTTGAAAGTTCGCTTATTTAAACACACTGCCGTTAACAAGGTAATAAACGGTGCAGCCAGAGTGACCGAACTCTCCGTGGAAATCAAGGTCTCCAAAACCGCATAGTTTTGCCTCAGTTTTCTTCTAGTGACTAAGTCCAAGTTGCAAGAGTTAACAGTGAATGGAGTTCTATAAAGCATAGATAAACCACACACAATTCTCGAAGTATATTCCACACGGGTAGATACCTGAATCACGCCCGAGTTCATTCTGCTAAACCAGTGTTACAAAACTAGTGAATCGGTCCAAAAAATTCACCATAACACTATTGGTCCTGATGCTGACGTGTCAAGTCTAATATTTGAAGATATCATGATGTGGGTTGCTATTCTGATGCAACTACGTAACTCCATCAATCATATGTGGGCTCCTATGTGCCCACATATTCTGATGATGATGAAGATATTCATGAGGAGTTGTACGTCTTTTACAACTATTATGATGGGAGCAATTTCTTAATATAAATTCTGCCGCGAAAGATTATCGTTTCCGCCAGAAAAGCTAAAGAATTACCTGAAAGTATTTGGGGCCTTAATGTGGGTGATAGCCTAAGCCAGTAATCAACGGCAGCCCCTCATTAACGAAATTGCGCGTTGTTGCTGCCTCGGGCTGGTATCACAAGTTCTGAGCCACTGGTTATGATACATTGGTCATTCATGATAGCTTAGCCCATCGACCGACGAAGACAGCTCATCATCATGGCAACTTCCGGCACCGCAGTGACCATCCTTCAGCGTTGCCGTCTGGATGTGCACAAGTATGTATATGATGGTGCAGCATCTCTTTTGGTTTGACTAATGCGTCGAGGTAAAGATGGTGCACGGCAGTGCATCAAACAACCTTCACTGGGCGGCGATTCCAGGAGGAGCGTAACGAATGTTATATATTTCCTGAGTATATTTAAACGCACTTTATTTCAATGGTGATCATAACCGATATTTTGCAGCGTCTGAGATTCTTTGTCAAGTAACACAAGTCCATGTTTTACTTAAAGCAGACGGAGCTACGATATTTGAAATATTTTGGTTGTGCATCAGAGGCTGGGCAAAGGAAGGCTTGAAATGTATGCGGGCCGAAACCACAGACTTCCACAAGAACATTAGTCGGCAGCTACCATCTACTTCTCCTTTTTAAAGTGGCCTGAGTGATCCGTCGATGTTCAGCAAGTGGTCTATCGCCCACAACATAGAGCGCTATGCTTCTCGTTTGACTTATTCCAAAACCCACATGGTGAGTTTTGCGCAGATGGCAGCAAAACCAGTTAATGCCGCTATAGTTTACTCCACACAGCGCCTGACGGCTGTGGCTTCGGTGCGCATCTCGTAAGTTACTCTAAGTAATCGGGACGCTTAACATGCAAATTTCGAGCGAGTTATCCACTTCCAACTTAAAACCTTGCTCCAACCCGTTTGAGGACATGGCGGAATATCAACAGAAAATTGTGGGTTGTGGGTGGCCTTACATTTGTCCTCATCTCTGATGATATTTCAGCCTGCCAACAAGGCTACCCACCTCCATACTTATTTTCGTCGACCAACTTCTAGACCGTGACCCGACCTCCATCTATTCCTCTTCGAACATCTTATCCATTGATAAAAAAAAACGAAGCAGTGCTAGAGAATACTAGGTATACGGCCGCTCTGGATGTGCACAAGTATGTATATGATGGTGCAGCATCTCTTTTGGTTTGACTAATGCGTCGAGGTAAAGATGGTGCACGGCAGTGCATCAAACAACCTTCACTGGGCGGCGATTCCAGGAGGAGCGTAACGAATGTTATATATTTCCTGAGTATATTTAAACGCACTTTATTTCAATGGTGATCATAACCGATATTTTGCAGCGTCTGAGATTCTTTGTCAAGTAACACAAGTCCATGTTTTACTTAAAGCAGACGGAGCTACGATATTTGAAATATTTTGGTTGTGCATCAGAGGCTGGGCAAAGGAAGGCTTGAAATGTATGCGGGCCGAAACCACAGACTTCCACAAGAACATTAGTCGGCAGCTACCATCTACTTCTCCTTTTTAAAGTGGCCTGAGTGATCCGTCGATGTTCAGCAAGTGGTCTATCGCCCACAACATAGAGCGCTATGCTTCTCGTTTGACTTATTCCAAAACCCACATGGTGAGTTTTGCGCAGATGGCAGCAAAACCAGTTAATGCCGCTATAGTTTACTCCACACAGCGCCTGACGGCTGTGGCTTCGGTGCGCATCTCGTAAGTTACTCTGAGTAATCGGGACGCTTAACATGCAAATTTCGAGCGAGTTATCCACTTCCAACTTAAAACCTTGCTCCAACCCGTTTGAGGACATGGCGGAATATCAACAGAAAATTGTGGGTTGTGGGTGGCCTTACATTTGTCCTCATCTCTGATGATATTTCAGCCTGCCAACAAGGCTACCCACCTCCATACTTATTTTCGTCGACCAACTTCTAGACCGTGACCCGACCTCCATCTATTCCTCTTCGAACATCTTATCCATCTTTTGATAAAAACGAAGCAGTGCTAGAGAATACTAGGTATACGGCCGCCGAACTTATCCCTCTCTTAAAACGCCCACTCACCCTTCGCAATTTTCGTGGATCGGTCACTCCTCACGTAAGTTTATGCACCCTATGGCATATCCAGTGACCGAATATGTATTGGTCAGGGCCAGCATAGTATATCTTTTATCCTATCCCGCAGTATTAAGTGGCGTGGCCACCATACCAAACTTTTTAGTGAAGACATGCCAAATAAGAATGACGCGGCCATCATTTTTCCATGGTCCTTTCTTCATGGAATCGCTTTCTCCGCAGTCAATGGCCTCACGCTCCTTATCCAAGAAAGCCATTGATATCAGGCTAGTTCGCTTACCTCTGACAGAATCCTGAGCGTTTTCCATCTCATTTATGTGCAAATCTCACAGCGCTCACTAACCGCACCCGTCAGTTTGGCGCTACTTGCAATTTTCATCCCGCTGACAAGTCGCTACCCTCGCAAAGTCCACTAAGACAGCAGTTATCCTTTTTATCCTCTCTGTTCTAGCCACCATCTCAATCCGAATCTCAGGTTAGAAATCGTATTCACCGACCCAGTTCTACTTACCCAAGGCTTTCCACTCTAGTCCGCAAACACAGAGCACCAATGAGCACCCAGTATTCACGCCACTGAGTGGGTCGCTCAGTCTCGCTGTACGCGGACCTCGCTAAGAAAATGACAGGTCGGTAGCCTCTCATTTTTAGTGTTTTTTTTGTAAAACTATTGGTACATACAACAGAAGATCATGGCGTTAAGGCGCCCTTTAGTTTTGGTAATAGTTGCCCCTTGTTACAGCATGCCCCCTTGCCCCAATGATATCAAACTCGTAAGTAAACGTGTAATCCGCCTCTGGATGTGCACAAGTATGTATATGATGGTGCAGCATCTCTTTTGGTTTGACTAATGCGTCGAGGTAAAGATGGTGCACGGCAGTGCATCAAACAACCTTCACTGGGCGGCGATTCCAGGAGGAGCGTAACGAATGTTATATATTTCCTGAGTATATTTAAACGCACTTTATTTCAATGGTGATCATAACCGATATTTTGCAGCGTCTGAGATTCTTTGTCAAGTAACACAAGTCCATGTTTTACTTAAAGCAGACGGAGCTACGATATTTGAAATATTTTGGTTGTGCATCAGAGGCTGGGCAAAGGAAGGCTTGAAATGTATGCGGGCCGAAACCACAGACTTCCACAAGAACATTAGTCGGCAGCTACCATCTACTTCTCCTTTTTAAAGTGGCCTGAGTGATCCGTCGATGTTCAGCAAGTGGTCTATCGCCCACAACATAGAGCGCTATGCTTCTCGTTTGACTTATTCCAAAACCCACATGGTGAGTTTTGCGCAGATGGCAGCAAAACCAGTTAATGCCGCTATAGTTTACTCCACACAGCGCCTGACGGCTGTGGCTTCGGTGCGCATCTCGTAAGTTACTCTAAGTAATCGGGACGCTTAACATGCAAATTTCGAGCGAGTTATCCACTTCCAACTTAAAACCTTGCTCCAACCCGTTTGAGGACATGGCGGAATATCAACAGAAAATTGTGGGTTGTGGGTGGCCTTACATTTGTCCTCATCTCTGATGATATTTCAGCCTGCCAACAAGGCTACCCACCTCCATACTTATTTTCGTCGACCAACTTCTAGACCGTGACCCGACCTCCATCTATTCCTCTTCGAACATCTTATCCATCTTTTGATAAAAACGAAGCAGTGCTAGAGAATACTAGGTATACGGCCGCCGAACTTATCCCTCTCTTAAAACGCCCACTCACCCTTCGCAATTTTCGTGGATCGGTCACTCCTCACGTAAGTTTATGCACCCTATGGCATATCCAGTGACCGAATATGTATTGGTCAGGGCCAGCATAGTATATCTTTTATCCTATCCCGCAGTATTAAGTGGCGTGGCCACCATACCAAACTTTTTAGTGAAGACATGCCAAATAAGAATGACGCGGCCATCATTTTTCCATGGTCCTTTCTTCATGGAATCGCTTTCTCCGCAGTCAATGGCCTCACGCTCCTTATCCAAGAAAGCCATTGATATCAGGCTAGTTCGCTTACCTCTGACAGAATCCTGAGCGTTTTCCATCTCATTTATGTGCAAATCTCACAGCGCTCACTAACCGCACCCGTCAGTTTGGCGCTACTTGCAATTTTCATCCCGCTGACAAGTCGCTACCCTCGCAAAGTCCACTAAGACAGCAGTTATCCTTTTTATCCTCTCTGTTCTAGCCACCATCTCAATCCGAATCTCAGGTTAGAAATCGTATTCACCGACCCAGTTCTACTTACCCAAGGCTTTCCACTCTAGTCCGCAAACACAGAGCACCAATGAGCACCCAGTATTCACGCCACTGAGTGGGTCGCTCAGTCTCGCTGTACGCGGACCTCGCTAAGAAAATGACAGGTCGGTAGCCTCTCATTTTTAGTGTTTTTTTTGTAAAACTATTGGTACATACAACAGAAGATCATGGCGTTAAGGCGCCCTTTAGTTTTGGTAATAGTTGCCCCTTGTTACAGCATGCCCCCTTGCCCCAATGATATCAAACTCGTAAGTAAACGTGTAATCCGCCAAGCCTCCGAGCTGTCTTTAGTTCGGAGAGGAATTTTCTCCGA
This sequence comes from Opisthorchis viverrini, assembly GCF_000715545.1. Lineage (NCBI taxonomy): Eukaryota > Metazoa > Platyhelminthes > Trematoda > Opisthorchiida > Opisthorchiidae > Opisthorchis > Opisthorchis viverrini. The sequence continues at coordinate 322,629 of NW_008751785.1, forward strand.
ATGTTTCCGGTATGCGAGAGGGTAACTTGCCCCTTCAGTGCTTTTCAGCACCGTTTTTGCGTAATTCCCGACACCAACCCAAAAGTGCTTTTTGCCCTTCCAAACGATTGATAGCGGTAGGTTCTTGAGGGTATCGCATGACGTAGGGGTGTGAAATAATAGCGGCTGTTGTCGAACTATGTGTTGTGAAATCTTTGCACCTTCCTGGCTGGGGCCCGCGTGATCCTGCTTGTTCGTGGTTAAAAACCTTGCGACCGTCCCCAGCGGTTGCCATGCTGCCGGACTGCCTAACTGAATTTGACCTGTTGTTGTGTGCTGACCCTAAATCTGGTGAGGTCTTCGAGGGCTTAGTCACGCCGATGTCGCCTTAATGCAAAATGATTATCGGATGTGTTTGTTTAAATACTGTCCAAAGGTGTAGGCACTTCATTTTTGATCAGTTTCGGTGAAGAAGTAGGTCTTCGCACCAACTCTACTTTCGCCTTTTCCCGCTCTTTGTTGAGACTTTCTTCCTTCATGGTTGTATGACAGTTACTCTCCAATATATATTACTGGTGTATTGCTGTTATACATGTATACTGAGAGGTCTCGTCTTCGCAATGGCACCCAACTGCTTCATTGCGGTCAAGCTTCTGAGCCAGAGGCTTTGATTAAGGACCGTGATGGTGCCTATTTTTGGGCTCCCTGCAAGTATCCTAGCCCACGTTCAACCATGGTGCTTACAACTAACCCTATTCTCACGCCACTTTGACCATCGCGTGGTGTCGGCAACTGGGTCGCCTTGATGAGTACAGCCGAACGGGTAAGTGAGAACATGGTACTGCTGACGCTTTCCTTCTTAGACTCCTACATTCTCTCTTCTACCCTGTCCCACCCCAACTGGAACTCCCTTCGCACATCCCAGCACTAGGACTTACAATTAGTTTGCCATGCATCACGCTCAGCTACTAGTTTTGACTTCAGCAACAACCCTAAACACCTGAAGTCCGCTTCCACACCCTAACAGCCAGTCTACTTAGCTGCATTTAATGTTCACACATTGACATACGAGGAGCGTCTCTTGCTCGTAAGCTGTATTTCCTTTGTATTGGTGTATGCTGTCTGCCAGGGACAAGGATTTATGACGTCATTTCTGTAATCGAACTGACTGCCCCTTCGGTCTCTTTCTGTTTCCGGCTGTGCACCTTTGGTGATGCGGTGTCCGTTTGGCAACGTGTGTGGAGGACTTTTGAGAAAATAAGGTCCACTGCGCCGTGTTTATTGTCTGCTTACGACTCAACGGACTATACCTCTTAGTCTGCCGTAGACGATTTCTATGACGTTCTAGGTGTTCTTTGACAACTGATTAAAAGCTCTGACATCGCTCTGGTTGCTGGTACCATGTACACCATTATCATCATCGTCATCATCGATAGCATGGAATCAGTGTTCAGCATCAATGCTTCGCTACCGTACAGCCATGATTTATTTGAAATCCTTATTGTAAAGGAAAGAATAAAGGTGGATGGGGAAGGGAGCTAGTGCTAGCATATTACAATCATTCCGAGGTGCCTACACCTCCAAACACATTCAGACAGTCTGGATAGAAATTGACAACAAGATCGCCACTGACATCGGTTGGCAGCCACATTATGCAGCGTATCCCACCAGGAGCAATGTGGATCACGCGGTCCCCACTCTGGAAGGCGATTAGCGCCGACAGCACTCAAGTGTTTCTTGATCTCTTTCATACCCCTGTTGATTAGTTATCTTAGATTAGAAACTAGACGTACGGAGAACGAAGTCTGTTTCAGATATGTACGGCTCCCAGACTATTCCTTTGCAGTGCTACTTTCTGGAGAAGCGGAAATCACTTGACCACATGGTGCCCATTAATAAATCAGTCCCGAATCCAAATAGGCCACATTAAAATTAGTTAACGGTGGCGAGGGTCGATCACTGCCTGCTGCCTACTTACATTGCGCTTTTCAAGTGTGTGCAAAAGGTGCCCACCTTGCTTATCCATTGAGAAGATCTTAGACCCAGAATCCAAACAAACCACTCAGGACCAGCTCCTCCAGCGCTTCCCGAATGGTCTGGTGTCGGACGGTAACGGTTACTGGAGACAGATTTCCAAAGCGCTACCCAAGACTGGAACTGCTGTCTGGAGTACAACCACAGCCAGCCAACCGCATCTAAACCTTCGACCGTTGCTTTGCTGGAAAAGCGGCGACAGATTCCCCCTGGCCGCAACCATAACTCAACCTGACACATCATGCGATGCCAGGTAAGACTGTCCGTGCAGACCGCGACATTTAGTGGATCTGAAAGGCTAAAAAAGTAGAAGATGCGTAAAATTCTTAGAAAGTCCGCAGCTCCTTCCACTTAATTTGTTCAAATGGTCCTCAGAAGCCCTATGCTAGCGAAACCAACAAGGACCAAAATGTCGGTCTGATATCCGATAAAGGGGAACGTTGGCACCATTGGGCACAATACTTCAAACTACTGTTCAGTTGGCCATTCGCTGCATTCAGTCCGAACTGTCGACTTTTGACAAAAACGTGGACTGTGACTATTGCGTCTCTTTTAACCACAGAGACTCAAGCTTTCGACAACCTTTCGCCTTCTGTGCTCAAAGACGGCGCTGGTCATCACCATCATTGGCAGCATAATATCAGTTTCCAACACTGATACTTCACTGTCATACAACCAAGTTTTATTTGAAAGCCTTATTGTGAATAGAAGAATAGAAATTTGCTAGCTCGGTACCTACACCCCTAGACATTCTAGACGACAAAAATGCCATTGAAATCCATTAACAGCCCCATCAGGCGGCATCTCCAACCAGGCGCAGTGCGAATCCTGCGGTTTGCATCTTGGGGGGCAGTAGCACCAACATTGTCCAGACTTCGTAACTTCTCTCATACCCCTCTGTTGGGTCAGGGGATGTCCTATCTGCTTCCGCCCCCTTGAATTGGGGACGGAAAGCAGCACTTTCTTAGGCAGTACCTCCTCGCAATACATGGTCAAACCACCGCAGTTTTTTGTGCTGAACATGGTCTTCGATTATCTTTGTTGCACAACCGAACGCTCATTTCTTAATGGTCTCGTTGCCGATTCACGGGCTCCAGCCTACACGACCTGTGGTTCTGAGACAGTGTTTGCCAAAGGTCTGAAGACTTCTCAGTTCCACTACTCGAACAAGTGGAGTCCCACAGCCATACAACAACTTAGACCGTACTGTGGCTTGATACTCACACCCTTTGGGATTTAGAGATATGCCACTCTGACGCCATGGGTGCCTGCAATCAGCAAACACGGTCCGAGCCTTGAAGACTCATGCATTGACGTCATCTGTCCCACTGAAGTCGGGACTAATACAACTTCATAGATACATAAAACACTCCACAAGTTCGATTGCCTCTCCCTGAATTGTAAGTGGTGTGTTCATTGACTGAATGTCTACGAGCATGACCTTAAACTTTTGTGGGTGCATAGCCCATACCAAAGGACGGGATGAATTTGCCAGTCCGCTCAAAAGTACCTGTGCCTTCTCCTCTTTAAGGCGAGAACGATGTCATCTTCATATTTCAGATGGACAAGGTTTTCGTCAGCAGCTATTCGAACACCAGGGTTTTAAAGAGCTTCCAGAGTTTATTCGTATTGCACTACTCATAAGGTTGCTGAAAATTCTTCGACAGCCCACGACCTGTTTCGCCCTTCCTGGGGCTCATCAGGTAGGCGCAGTCCCCGAGTTTCCGTCAACCTTATGGTCTACTTGAAACCAGAGCTCGTCTTACCATCTCGTCCATCATTAAATTGAACAGTAATGGAGAGCGTGAGCACTCCCGACGGACACCAATTTCTGAACAAAAGCTTTCGAAGGGCTCTGTGCGTATTTTCGCACGCCTAAAATCCTGAGAGTTAAAAGAATGTATTGTGTTCACAAACTTCTAGGGCGTTGCCTGATGGACTATCGTGTTAAAGAGAACAAACCGGTCAGTTGAGTCGAATGCGCCTGGGAAGTCCTGAAGTAGTAAAATTGTGGGCTGTTTATACGTATGGCGTTGTTCTAGCACCTGACGAAGTGTGGAGATTTGGTCACCGCTGTCCCTACCAGGGCGGAATCTCGCTTTCAGTTCTAGAGTGTGTTTTACGAGCCACCATCAGGTGACGAAGGGGAAGCGACGTCAACAGTCTTGCTACGATCAGGGTCAAGCTGATACCCCTGTGATTATCACACTCATTACGAGCTTGTTTTTTAAGGGGCACTACAACTGATTCTACCCAATTGTATGGCAGTCTCCTCTTCTAAAATGCAGGAAAACAGAATAGACTAGTGGTAACTCAGGACTTTGTCCTCCATCCCTGAGCAGTGTAATCAGAGGTCATCCGAACTCGGTGGTGCTTGGGAGAACATATGCAGTCATAGACTCTCGAGGCCTGTGAGGGTTCCAGGTTAACCGTTAGGAGCTCTGCTTAAGCTGCAGGTTCCAGATGAGTGGCAACGGGTGGTCACGAAATTATTTGTCCCAGCAGTTGGATGGTTGGTTTCGCTCACTTGTGGTTCCCGGGGCCTGGTCGCGCGGACCAACTGAAATAATCTTCGGGCACTGCTGGCTTTCTGGGTCTCTTCCATTCCCACCGGTCCATCAAACACGGTCGACACGTACTCTCACTTTCACTTGACTTCTGATAATTCGTCGGGCCAAATTATGTTCGAGACTAGTGGGACATTTCTCCGGGATTCAAGCAGTGCTGTTGTTCAGTCTGATATTCACTGCGTGCCTGGGCCTGATAGTGCCGTACCGCAGGTTAATGTTTCGGCACTGTGCAAAGAGGTGATGACCTCTTTTTCATCTGTGGTGGAGCATTTGGAAGAGATTCCAGAAGACGACCCCAGTAAATTCGTCCAACGTACGAATTTGCCAGTTTCTCAGTTGCTAAGCGATTTTGGTGCGTCTTACGTCGCCCTGGAAAATGAAGGGAGAAGCGACCCCGAAAGAGCGCGCGGTCGGAATCCACTAATGTGCTCCAAAACGAGCGGCAGTCAGTTGTTGATCTGAGCCGTCGGCCATTTCAGAACTTAGTGTTACATAAAACAGTCTGCGGTCAGCACATAACTGAAGCAGTCGTTCGCCATTTTCCGCACCTACCCAATCCTATACGTGTCGACCACCTAATTGAGTCTCAGGTGCGCTAAGCCTTGTGGACTCAGGTCTCTGACGACCACAACGATATCTGGGCTTTTAACTCGGTGTAACATAGCATTCAAGGCGTCATAAAACTTGCCTTCAATGGTATCAGAACTGCAATCGATCGAAGCGTAAGCAGACATCACATATAGACAGCAATCAACTTCCCGCTTGTGAGACTCCTTCACGCACATCACCAGACGTACCGCGCAGAGGCGACTATCATCGGGTATCTAGTCAAGCAAGGATCTGGCAATGTTGCGGAATGTAGGCAGCTCGGTGCGCTTCTTGGGTTGGTTTGTCCGCCGAGTTTGGCAGTCGGATTGCCAAGTTCGGTGAATGGACCAACATCCAAACAAGGGTCTTTTCGCTCAGTGACTTAGGACGTTACCAATCCCTGCATATCCTGCCGTAGCGGCCTATGGATTGCCGGACATACACAACTAGAAACGAGTGGAGAGTAATAGGGCAGTTAGCTCAACCACTGTGCTTGCATCTTGAACTCTTGTTTCTGATACACAGCACTCATCAATGTCAAGCGAGCCCAGTGTGAGCAAGAGCAGCTTGTTGATTTGTTTTCTTCACTGTGCGAGCAGCCAGACAGACTGGGCGTCGAGGCTTGAAGACTGATTTCGAGCTGTCTGAGGGTGTCAGCGCCGGGTGACGCGCAGTTGCTGCTGGCAAAACACGGTGCAAAACGAACGGAGCCATCTGTCCCAACAAATGGATCCAGTCGATAATCATACCCATCTTCAAAAGTCTAC